>NW_028259461.1:16747339-16762339 GCF_056163025.1 Triticum urartu | reverse complement strand
CATAGGGAAGCCCAAAGTGGCTCTATTTCATTCTATTTCACTTCCTAGCACTTCCTATCATTTAATATCCATCCCTTTGGTCTTATTGACATAAGAGATGTCATTTATAGTCTATCTCTTTCTATATATGGAAAGTCAAGAAATTCTCATCGAAACATCGAGAAATTGTGCATATAGAAAACTCTAAAGAAAGAAAAAAAGGAGACCCATGCCATGATTTTCAAATCTTTTCTATTTAGTAGTCTAAGTTTCTCGATGAGGATAATTAATTCGGTCGTTGTGGTCGGACTCTATTATGGATTTCTGACTACATTCTCCATAGGTCCCTCTTAGATCTTCTTTCTCCAATCTTGGATTAGGGAAGAAGGAGATATTCGCGACTACTGGCGATTTCATTATGGGGCAGCTCATGATCTTCATATCGATCTATTATCCACCTCTGTATCTATTCTTTCTTAGCTAAACAGGTGGAAGATCTATCCAATTTGGTTATATTATATCATGGACTCGAAAAACGGATCTGAATTTGACTGAAATGCACGATCTTCACAGGTATCACTTTTCACGATACCTAAAAGGTGGAATAGCGATTTTCGAACCATTTCCTATAAGAGAATGGTTTCCATTACTTTGAGAAATGGATTCTTATATCAAACTATAGCTATTGCATTAAAGAAGAAAAGAAACTAATAGAAGTCGAAGACGCGGAATGATAGTGAATAGAGAGAAAGATTCTTCTGATTTTCTTGTTTCTATCTACTAGACGCCGTAGAGAATTGAGAATTTTCATGTCTTTCAATTCTCGTACTCGTAATTGGAAAGTTATGGAAGGAGACCCATCATTTTGCAATGAAAACAACATATAAAACTCTGGACAATTTCGAAATCAGGCCAAGCGTCTTAATACATATGCAAAAAAATTCATTATTGGCCCACCATTGATTAGAAGATTTAGCTTGTATGAATCGCTATTGGTTTGATACGAATAATGACAATCGTTTCAGTATGTTAAGGATACAGATGTATCCACAATTCATTTAGAGTTACTTAATAGTCTATTTCTTATACCATATCTCTATCCCGTGAAATTCTCGAGCCAAAAGATGGATGCATATGCTGTGTTTCATTTTGCTAAATGATATCAATTAAATGGTGTATCAATTCCATAAATTGCATATAGCAATAAATAAATCAGCAAAATTCTTTCTAATATTTTAGATAGAAGAAACATTTCTTCTATCTAAAATATTAGAAAGAATGTACCCTTCTATCCAAATCCAATTTGCATCGATAAAATAAATCCAAATTCCAGTAGTAGATGAATAATTGCAAATTTGTGTGTGTACGAGATTAGAATAACTTCAAAATAACTGACATAATTTTGTATTTTTCCTGATCAGAAAAATACATGAAAAAGAAAGGAGGTAGAAAAATTTTTGGATTTATGGTTAAAGAAGAAAAAGAAGAAAACAGGGGTTCTGTTGAATTTCAAGTATTCAGTTTCACCAATAAGATACGGAGACTTGCTTCACATTTGGAATTACACAAAAAAGATTTTTCATCGGAAAGAGGTCTACGAAGACTTTTGGGAAAACGTCGACGTTTGCTGGCTTATTTGGCAAAGAAAAATAGAGTACGTTATAAGAAATTAATCGGTCAGTTGAATATTCGGGAGCAGTAATTTAATCGTTCAAATTTTTTTCTTGTTTTATTATTTTTTTAGTAGTCTTATAGTAGTCTTAGATTTTTCATTTTGATGAGCCTCGCTTTGAGGAATTCATGGAATAATCCATTTTCATGGAATAATGAATTAAGGAAGAAAGGATATGAGTCTACCGCTTACAAGAAAAGATCTCATGATAGTCAATATGGGCCCTCAACACCCATCAATGCATGGTGTTCTTCGACTGATCGTTACTCTCGATGGTGAGGATGTTATTGATTGTGAACCCATATTAGGGTATTTACACAGAGGAATGGAAAAAATCGCGGAAAACCGAACTATTATACAATACTTACCTTATGTAACAAGGTGGGATTATTTAGCTACTATGTTTACAGAAGCAATAACAGTAAATGCACCAGAATTCTTGGAGAATATTCAAATACCACAAAGAGCCAGCTATATTAGGGTAATTATGTTAGAATTAAGCCGGATAGCTTCTCACTTGCTATGGCTTGGACCTTTTATGGCGGATCTCGGCGCACAGACTCCTTTTTTCTATATTTTTAGAGAGAGAGAATTAATATATGATCTATTTGAAGCTGCTACAGGTATGCGAATGATGCACAATTACTTTCGCATCGGAGGAGTAGCCGCCGATCTACCTTATGGATGGATCGATAAATGTTTAGATTTCTGTGATTATTTTTTACGCGGAGTTGTTGAATATCAACAACTTATTACACAGAATCCAATTTTTTTAGAGCGAGTTGAAGGAGTAGGTTTTATTAGCGGAGAAGAAGCAGTAAATTGGGGCTTATCGGGACCGATGTTACGAGCTTCTGGAATACAATGGGATCTTCGTAAAGTAGATCCTTATGAGTCTTACAACCAATTTGATTGGAAAGTCCAATGGCAAAAAGAAGGGGATTCGTTAGCTCGCTATTTAGTACGAATTGGTGAAATGAGGGAATCCATCAAAATAATTCAACAAGCTGTAGAAAAAATTCCTGGAGGACCTTATGAAAATTTAGAAGTCCGACGCTTTAAGAAAGAAAATAATTCTGAATGGAATGATTTTGAGTATAAATTTCTTGGTAAAAAACCTTCGCCCAATTTTGAATTGTCAAGACAAGAGCTTTATGTAAGAGTAGAAGCCCCAAAAGGTGAATTAGGGATTTATCTAGTAGGAGATGATAGCCTTTTCCCCTGGAGATGGAAAATCCGTCCACCCGGGTTTATTAATTTGCAAATTCTTCCTCAGCTAGTTAAAAAAATGAAATTGGCTGATATCATGACGATATTAGGTAGTATAGATATCATTATGGGGGAAGTTGATCGTTGAAATGATAATAGATAGGGTAGAGGTAGAAACTATCAATTCTTTTTCGAAATTGGAATTATTAAAAGAAGTCTATGGACTGATATCGATTCTACCCATTTTGACCCTCCTTTTGGGAATAACAATAGAGGTACTCGTAATTGTGTGGTTAGAAAGAGAAATATCTGCGTCGATACAACAACGTATTGGTCCTGAATATGCTGGCCCCCTGGGCCTGCTTCAAGCTATAGCAGATGGGACTAAGCTACTTTTTAAAGAAGATATTCTGCCATCCCGAGGAGATATTTCTTTATTTAGCATTGGACCCTCTATAGCAGTCATATCAGTTTTATTAAGTTTTTTAGTTATCCCTTTGGGATATCATTTTGTTTTAGCCGATCTTAGTATTGGTGTTTTTTTATGGATTGCCATTTCAAGTATAGCTCCTATTGGTCTTCTTATGGCAGGATATAGCTCAAATAATAAATATTCTTTTTCAGGCGGTCTACGAGCTGCTGCTCAATCCATTAGTTATGAAATACCATTAACTTTTTGTGTGCTAGCAATATCTCTACGTGTGATTCGTTAAAATAGATCTTTTTCCTATAAAATCCATTAACTATTTATATTCCTTTTCTTATTTAGTATTTGGGTTGGTAAGTTAAACTAGATAGCTATATGAGTGAAACAAAACAGCTTATAAATTTGTAGTAAAAAGAAAAAATCTCATTTCCTACGTACAAGAAAAAAGTGGAAGTAAACATAAGCAGTGTAAACTCTTTATCCCAAGGTTGATATTTTTTAATTAGTCATCATATCTTGAAGCGGCCAAGAATAAAGGATTCACGATATGGAATTCCATTACTAGAATACTCCTAGTTATTACTATAACTTAATAATCCATAAGAAGAATCCACCAAAAGTTAGTGAAGGGTTAGGAACACTAAAGTACATAAAGGATTAGTAATGGAAAATCTAAAACATTAGAGATTTTTGCCCATAAAAGGAATCATAATAAGGACTTGCAATTTGTAGAAATTATCAAGTAGTACTTTCTTCGGATTCCGATCCAGAGTATGTTCCCATTCACTTGTTAAGGAAATGGCTATCAAGAACGAATTAACCCTTTATCCATTTTTTCTTTTTAAATACCCCCTCCCTGGGGAAAGAAGAATAGTAAAAAAGATATGGAGTGCACTAGAAAAAATTTTCATTATTTCCTTCCTCTATCCATATTCATGCAGAATTGCTCATGAACTAATACCCAACTCTTTCCATTTATTAATTGAATTCCTATAACAAGTAACAAGTGTTTTATTCCAAGATTAAGTTATTACTGAACAAAGAAAAATTTTCATTATATTATAAAGGATGAGATCAATTCGGAAGCGCTTTTTCTTATTCTAGCAGACGGAATTCCTTTGGTCTAATTTAGGACTTTCAAATCTATTTTATTTTATCTAATTCTATCTACGCCCCCGGGGCTAGGAACAAAACAGTCCTTTCCTTTTTCTGATCATAGAGAAGCCGTATGAAGCTAAGGTTTCATGTACGGTTTTGAAATAGCGGTGGGAACTGTGATGTTATCACCGACTATGATTATCTAACAGTTCAAGTACAGTTGATATAGTTGAAGCACAGTCAAAATACGGTTTTTTTGGATGGAATATTTGGCGTCAGCCTATAGGTTTTCTGGTTTTTTTAATTTCTTCTTTGGCAGAATGTGAAAGATTACCCTTTGATTTACCAGAAGCGGAGGAAGAATTAGTAGCAGGTTACCAAACTGAATATTCCGGTATCAAATATGGTTTATTTTATCTTGTTTCTTCACCTAAATTTATTAGTTTCTTCTTTATTTGTAACAGTTCTCTACTTGGGCGGGTGGAATTTATCTATTCCCTATATATCCTTTTTTGATTTTTTCCAAATGAATAAAGCAGTTGGAATTTTGGAAATGACAATGGGTATATTTATTACATTAACTAAAGCTTATTTATTTCTCTTCATTTCTATCACAATAAGATGGACTTTACCGAGGATGAGAATGGATCAGTTATTAAATCTTGGATGGAAATTTCTTTTACCTATTTCCCTGGGCAATCTCTTATTAACAACCTCTTCTCAACTTGTTTCACTATAAATAAGATAATACAATAATAGTAAGAATATTTTCAACACAAAAGCTCTCTCAAACAAGAGAAAGAAACATATCTTTTTCATAGATATTTAGAATGAATATGTTCCCTATGGTAACTGGGTTCATGAGTTATGGTCAACAAACAATACGTGCTACAAGGTACATAGGTCAAAGTTTCATAACTACCTTATCCCACACAAATCGTTTACCTATAACGATTCACTACCCTTATGAAAAATCAATTACACCAGAGCGTTTCCGAGGGCGAATCCACTTTGAATTTGATAAATGTATTGCTTGTGAAGTATGTGTTCGCGTATGTCCGATAGATTTACCCGTTGTGGATTGGAGATTTGAAAAGGATATTAAAAGAAAACAATTGCTTAATTATAGTATTGATTTCGGAGTTTGTATATTTTGTGGCAATTGTGTTGAGTACTGTCCAACAAGCTGTTTATCAATGACTGAAGAATATGAACTTTCTACCTATGATCGTCATGAATTGAATTACAATCAAATTGCTTTAAGTCGGTTACCAATCTCCATAATGGGAGATTACACAATTCAAACAATTAGGAATTCGTCTGAAAGTAAAATAAACAAAGAAAAATCTTCGAATTCAAGAACGATTACTGATTACTAAACTTTGATTTTGTCTTTCTGTTATAAAAATCTAATAATTCTTTATTAAACTTTAAAATTAAACTATAAAGAAAAACGAAAAACTACTGCTTATTGGAAATTATTTCTTATTTTAAATCAGACTAGATTTTCGTGATATAATATAATTTATAACTATAAGTTTATACACAAAAAAATACCCTAATCCTTTTTTCCTTCCTTGAATCCTTTAGTTTTAGTCAGTTCATGAAAAATTTTATACTATTAATTTCTTTTTATCCATAATGGATTTACCTGGACCAATACATGAGATTCTTATGCTATTTGGGGGATTTGTTCTTCTACTAGGGGGTCTAGGAGTAGTATTACTTACCAACCCCATTTATTCTGCCTTTTCGCTGGGATTAGTTCTTGTTTGTATATCCTTATTCTATTTTTTATTAAATTCCTACTTTGTAGCTGTCGCACAACTTCTTATTTATGTGGGAGCCATAAATGTCTTGATCATATTCGCTGTAATGTTCGTAAATGGCTCAGAATGGTCTAAAGATAAGAATTATTGGACTATTGGAGATGGGTTCACTTCACTCGTTTGTATAACTATTGTTTTTTCACTAATGACTACTATCCCAGATACGTCGTGGTATGGAATTCTTTGGACTACAAGATCAAACCAAATAGTAGAACAGGGTCTCATAAATAATGTTCAACAAATTGGAATTCATTTAGCAACCGATTTTTATCTTCCGTTTGAACTCATTTCCATAATTCTTCTAGTTTCTTTAATAGGTGCAATTACTATGGCTCGGCAATAAGAAAACTTAGAAAAAGTACAAATTATAAGAATTGCAAATCTAAAATAAATAACTAAAGAATCACAATTTTGATTTAGTAAAATCCATCTACTGCCAACAAATACCTCCTTTTTTTTTTTTTTTTTTTTCTTTTGTTGTGTAATTGTTCTATTGTAATTAATTGAATCGGTTCAATTCTTGCCCTCATATTGAAATGAATCGAGATTGATAAGGAGTTAGTTAATGATGTTTGAGCATGTACTTTTTTTGAGTGTCTATTTATTTTCGATTGGTATCTATGGATTGATCACAAGCCGAAACATGGTTAGAGCTCTAATATGTCTTGAACTTATACTGAATTCAATTAATCTAAATCTCGTAACATTTTCTGATCTATTTGATAGTCGCCAATTAAAAGGAGATATTTTCGCAATTTTTGTTATAGCCCTTGCAGCTGCTGAAGCCGCTATTGGACTATCCATTCTTTCTTCCATCCATCGTAATAGGAAATCCACTCGTATCAATCAATCTAATTTATTGAATAATTAGACTTTTGAATAATTAGACATAGAATCCTCTAAACAAAGGCGCACATATTAAAATAAATAGAAATCAATACTATTTTCTTAGTATTATTTGAGAATATCCATTTTTTTTAGTAGATTATTGCATAGTATTCTTTTTCACTTAAATGAATTTTTGTATTTGTAATTCATTGATATTGCAATTTGAATATTGCAATAATTTATATTGAAAAGACGATAGCCAATTTATTGGCTAATTCGAATTCGTCTGTACAATTCGTAAAATTCTTTCTTATTTCTTATTTATTGTTGAAATCCAAAATTAAAGTCTCTTGGCTCTCTTCACGCTTTCTCACAAACAGATTAAAAAATAGATTTTTTTTTTTGAAGTTTGGATAAACCATTGCTTCGTCTGGTGTCTACAATACATATGACTCATTATAGTACTAATTTCATTTTTACCAGATCGAAAAATTTTATGTTGAAAAGAAAAATTTATAGATCCAATGTCACATTCCGTAAAAATTTACGATACATGTATAGGATGCACTCAATGTGTACGAGCTTGTCCAACAGATGTATTAGAAATGATACCCTGGGATGGATGTAAAGCCAAGCAAATTGCTTCCGCGCCGAGAACCGAAGATTGTGTGGGTTGTAAGAGATGTGAATCTGCCTGCCCGACAGATTTTTTAAGTGTCCGCGTTTATTTAGGGCCTGAAACAACACGTAGCATGGCTCTATCTTATTGATACGTTACAAAAAACTTCACTCGAATCGTCTGATTCCTCTTTACCGAAGAAGCCTGTGCTCGAAATAATCGAGCACGGGCTTTTCTGGTCAAAACGTATCTTGTCTTTATCACTTTATCATGAGTTATTTTCCTTGGTTAACAATACTTGTTGTTTTGCCGATATTTGCAGGTTCATTAATTTTCTTTTTACCTCATAAGGGAAACAAAGTCGTTAGGTGGTATACTATATCTATTTGTTTATTAGAATTCCTTCTAATGACTTATGCGTTCTGTTATCATTTCCAACTGGAGGATCCCTTAATCCAATTAAAGGAGGATTATAAATGGATAGATGTCTTCGATTTCCACTGGAGATTGGGAATCGATGGACTTTCATTAGGATCTATTTTATTGACAGGATTTATCACTACTTTAGCTACTTTAGCAGCTTGGCCAATTACACGGAATTCGCGATTATTCTATTTCCTGATGCTCGCAATGTATAGTGGTCAAATAGGATTATTTTCTTCGCGAGACCTTTTACTTTTTTTTATCATGTGGGAGTTAGAATTAATTCCTGTTTACTTACTTTTATCCATGTGGGGGGGGAAGAGGCGTCTATATTCAGCTACAAAGTTTATTTTGTATACTGCAGGCGGTTCCATTTTTTTCTTAATCGGAGTTCTGGGTATGGGCTTATATGGTTCCAACGAACCAGGATTAGATTTGGAAAGATTAATTAATCAATCATACCCTGCAACCTTGGAAATACTTTTATATTTTGGCTTCCTTATTGCTTATGCTGTCAAATTGCCGATTATACCCCTACATACGTGGTTACCAGATACCCATGGGGAAGCACATTATAGTACATGTATGCTTTTAGCGGGAATATTATTAAAGATGGGAGCATATGGATTGATTCGGATCAACATGGAATTGTTACCTCATGCTCATTATCTATTTTCGCCCTGGTTAGTAAATAATAGGAGCGATCCAAATAATCTATGCAGCTTCAACTTCTCTTGGTCAACGAAATTTCAAAAAAAGAATAGCTTATTCCTCTGTATCTCACATGGGTTTCATAATTATAGGAATTGGTTCCATAACCAACATTGGACTCAATGGAGCTATTTTACAAATATTATCCCATGGATTTATTGGTGCTACACTTTTTTTCTTGGCAGGAACCGCTTCTGATAGAATGCGTCTTGTTTATCTCGAAGAACTGGGGGGAATATCTATCCCAATGCCTAAAATTTTTACCATGTTTAGTAGCTTTTCAATGGCTTCTCTTGCCTTACCAGGAATGAGTGGTTTTGTCGCAGAATTAGTAGTATTTTTTGGACTAATTACTAGTCCAAAATTTCTGTTAATGCCAAAAACACTAATTACTTTTGTAATGGCAATTGGAATGATATTAACTCCTATTTATTTATTATCTATGTTACGCCAGATGTTCTATGGATACAAGCTATTTAATGTTCCAAACGCAAATTTTGTGGATTCTGGACCACGAGAACTCTTTATTTTAATCTGTATCTTTTTACCAGTAATAGGAATTGGTATTTATCCAGATTTTGTTCTCTCCCTATCCGTTGACAGGGTAGAGGCTCTCTTATCCAATTATTATCCTAAATAGGTTTGCTTTTTTTTACTCGTCTGCTCTATTAATGCAGAAATAAGTAAAAAAGTATATAATGCAGAAATAAGTAAAAAAGTATAATTAGATCTATCTCGAATTTTTGAGAACCCTTTGATAAGGCGTTCAAGGGGTTCTCAAATAAAACATAAAAGTAAAAACCTTCATTTCATGAAGGTTTTATTTTATGTAATCATTTAGGTGTTAATGTAAACGAACCATAACTATGTAAGCCTATTCCTAATAGATTTATACCAAAATAACAAATCCAAATTATAAGAAATCCTATCAAAGCTATAAGTGCAGAATTCGTACCCTTCCAATTTGGATTTGTTCTACTATGTAAATAAATTGCGAATATGGTCCAAGTAATAAATGCCCAAGTTTCCTTAGGATCCCAATTCCAATAGGATCCCCAGGCCTCATTAGCCCATACTGCTCCACAAAGAATACCTACGGTTAAAAGGGTAAATCCTAGGCTAATGACACGATAACTCCAAGAATCCAAACGCTCCGTTAATTGATATTTGTAATAATTTGGAAATGAAGGGACAGAGGTTCTTTTTAAAGCACTTCTTTTTGCATAAAAATATTTAATATCACTAAAGAAAAATGTTTTATTTAAAACATTTTTTTTCTTTTTAGAAAAGAAATGGAAATTATTTCGAAATCTAATGATTAGAATAGCGGCAGATAATAAGGATCCGCACAAAAGAGTTGCATAGCTTAATAACATCATACTGACATGCATCATTAACCACTGAGATTGTAGAGCAGGTACTAGTATCGTGGATTGATGCATTTCAGTTAAAAGACCCGATGTGGCAAAGCCTTGCGTTAAAATAGTACTTGGCGTAGTTATTGTGCTTAAATCATTTTTAGAGTTCTGTATTTTAGGAATGGTATGAAGAATATACAGGGCCCATGAAAGGAAGATCAATGACTCATATAAATTACTTAATGGAAAATGTCCCGAGGAAGCCCAACGAGAAACTAAGAATCCTGTTATAGAGAAAAAAGTAACTATCATTCCTTTTTCTGACGAATCGCGTAATCCTCCAAGTTCACGAACTAATAAGGTTATAAAATGAATCGTAATCACAATTGAAATCGTTGAGAAAGAGATATGAGTTAGTATATGTTCTAAAGTTGCAAATAGCATAAGGGGAAGGTCCCATTACAAAATTGTAAATTTCGAATTGATTTCTAATCTATTGTATTCTTTTTCAAGAATGCCGCCACTCGGATTCGAACCGAGATGCTTGAGCACTGCTTCCTAAGAGCAGCGTGTCTACCAATTTCACCATGGCGGCTAACTTCAAATAATAGGTAACTTAAAAGAATAATAGCTATTATCTTGGGAATCGTCGATATTGGGAAAGTCCATAAAATTTAGGAACATTAGAGTTTTCATTAAAATAGACTTCGTTTGGTAGTATCGTTTCCATTTTTTTTTTTTACAATAAACTCTTGCTTTGCCCAATAGAAACACAAACACTGCTTGAAAGAGTTGGAACTTCTTTTTTCTAACTTGCAATTATAGAACTAATTTTTTCTAATTAATTTCCCCTTTACATTTTGAAAATTCTTTCAATACAATGAAAAAAATCCAAAAGGGTTTCTTTTAATGATGAAATTAAAATAAAATGGATAAATAGAAAAGGCTTTTTGGATTTTTTAAAAATTTCTAGAATGAAAGTCTTTATGCTCTTATTAATAAGATTTACTAACCTTATGATTTTGGAGAAGATAGGTGGAAGTTGTAAGTCCTATTGTAAGAATACTCCACTTTTCATAATTTTCCTAATAGAATATGAGGATTCTATTAGGAAAATTATGAAAAGTTCATTGATAGGAAAAGAATACTTAGCACACAGTATACCAAACAAAACTTTTTTTTTCTTGTATATATAAGATAAGAGGGGTTTTTTGTTCTAAGAATATTGTACCGAGTAATTCGACACATAAAAGTACATTCAAAGAAGAATCCAAATTATTAAATAATTGGAATTCTTTTTTGATAAGTCAATTCATATTATTCCAAAATCTTATTATTTGTTTGTTGCCCAGAAAAACCCTTTGGTTTTGGATGCTCATTACCGCTCGAAAATGATCTTGATTTTACTAAAGAATAAGATTGTACTATGGAAAAATAAGTCTTTTTCTTCCAAATATTTTTACGAATACGCTTTTTTGACATTGAAGTACGTTTTTTTGGAACTGCCATTCAAAAAGGAAATTACTTTTTTCTAGTTGTATGTGAAAGACATCTATTGCTGCAAATCAATCCTTCTTTCTTCTTTTTATTAGTATTTATACTTAGATACTGAAAGATACTTAAATTTTGAATTATTTTTTACTTCATTTTGTCTAATGCGGATAAGACAACAAGAATTTTTTAACATTTTTTCTTTATATATTTTATACTTTTTTTTTAATAATATAGAATATATAGAAGGGTTTCTCATTTAAATCTATTTATATCTATTTATATATCAAGTATACTCCATATATAGATATATGGTATGGAAGCCTATCCCCCATATAAGATAAGACGGGGGGATAAAAAGAAGGGAAAATGAAAATAGTTAATTAAGTTCAGAATGGTATTCCATAAAGGAAAGGAATTCCAATCAAAACAAAAAATACTGAGTCTCTTAAACAAGACATTCTAAAACTTAGGTAATTTATAGTCATTAGAATTTTAGTTCTATATGAAGTAAGGACTATTCGATAATTTCTTATAAACATAGGTTTTCATTGGAATTCACTCAATCAGTTAATTATGGAACAAGAGAGCTGTTTCATCTTTGTTTTAAAGAAATATAAAAATGAATTATGAATAGAAAGTAAAATGATTCCACTTTTTTTTTTTTATTTTTATAAATATCTTTATTTAGTTAATAAAATAACTTCGTTACCTAGTTATTTTATTAACTTTTTTAATTTAACCAACTAAACCCATTCTTAATTTTTAATTATTTCAATGAGATAAATTTTGGAAAAATTAAGAATTTCAGTATTTTTTCTTATTCTTTTTATTTATTCTTTCAGAAAGAGATAAGAATTGGTTTGGTGAATCGGAAACAATTTTATAGAAAAATTGAAGTAAAAATTGAAGTAAAAATTGCAATTTCTTTTCTTATGGAACATACATATCAATATGCATGGGTAATCCCTCTTCTCCCACTTCCAGTTATTATGTCAATGGGATTTGGCCTTATTCTTATTCCGACAGCAACAAAAAATCTTCGTCGCATATGGGCTTTTCCTAGTGTTTTACTCTTAAGTATAGCTATGGTATTCTCAGTTCAACTGTCTATTCAACAAATAAATGGAAGTTCGATCTATCAATATCTATGGTCTTGGACCGTCAATAATGATTTTTCTTTAGAATTTGGATACTTGATTGACCCACTTACTTCTATTATGTTAATACTAATTACTACTGTAGGAATCCTGGTTCTTATTTATAGTGATGGTTATATGTCTCACGATGAAGGATATTTGAGATTTTTTGTTTATATAAGTTTTTTCAATACTTCCATGTTGGGATTGGTTACTAGCTCCAATTTGATACAAATTTATTTTTTTTGGGAACTCGTGGGAATGTGTTCTTATTTATTGATAGGCTTTTGGTTTACACGACCAATCGCAGCGAGTGCTTGTCAAAAAGCTTTTGTAACTAATCGTGTAGGGGATTTTGGTCTATTATTAGGAATTTTAGGTTTTTTTTGGATAACAGGTAGTTTAGAGTTTAGGGATTTGTTCAAAATAGCTAATAACTGGATTCCTAATAATGGAATTAACTCTTTACTTACTACTTTGTGTGCTTTTTTATTATTCCTTGGTGCAGTTGCGAAATCCGCACAATTCCCTCTTCACGTATGGTTACCCGATGCTATGGAAGGGCCCACTCCTATTTCGGCTCTTATACACGCAGCAACTATGGTTGCTGCGGGAATTTTTCTTCTAGCTCGACTTCTTCCTCTTTTCATATCTTTACCTTTGATAATGAGTTTTATTTCTTTAGTAGGTACAATAACACTATTCTTAGGAGCTACTTTAGCTCTTGCTCAGAGAGATATTAAAAGAAGCTTAGCCTATTCTACAATGTCTCAATTGGGTTATATGATGTTAGCTCTAGGTATAGGTTCTTATCAAGCTGCTTTATTCCATTTGATCACTCATGCTTATTCAAAAGCTTTATTGTTCTTGGGATCCGGATCCGTTATTCATTCAATGGAACCTCTTGTTGGATATTCACCAGATAAAAGTCAAAATATGGTTCTTATGGGCGGTTTAAGAAAATACATTCCAATCACAAGAACTACTTTTTTATGGGGTACACTTTCTCTTTGTGGTATTCCACCTCTTGCTTGCTTCTGGTCCAAAGATGAAATCCTTAGTAATAGTTGGTTGTATTCGCCCTTTTTTGGAATAATAGCCTCCTTTACTGCAGGATTAACTGCCTTTTATATGTTTCGGATATATTTACTTACATTTGATGGGTATTTGCGTGTTCATTTTCAAAATTACAGTAGCACTAAAGAGAGTTCCTTGTATTCAATATCCTTATGGGGAAAAAGGATACCCAAAGGAGTGAATAGGGATTTCGTTTTATCAACAACGAAGAGTGGAGTTTCTTTTTTTTCACAAAATATACCAAAAATTCAAGGTAATACAAGAAATAGGATAGGATCCTTTACTACGTCTTTTGGGGCTAAAAAAACTTTTGCCTATCCGCATGAAACGGGAAATACTATGTTATTTCCTCTTCTTATATTACTACTTTTCACTTTGTTCATTGGATTCATAGGAATCTCTTTTGATAATGGAGGAATTGGTAATGGAATAGCAGAGTTAACCATATTATCAAAGTGGTTAACTCCCTCAATAAACTTTACCCAGGAAAGTTCTAATTCTTTTGTAAATTCATATGAATTTATTACTAATGCAATTTCTTCTGTAAGTCTAGCTATCTTTGGTTTATTCATAGCATATATCTTCTATGGATCCGCTTATTCTTTTTTTCAGAATTTGGATTTAATAAACTCTTTTTACAAAGGAAATCCTAAAAAAGAATTTTTAGATCAAGTAAAAAAAAATATATACAGTTGGTCATATAATCGTGGTTATATAGATATTTTCTATACTAGGGTCTTTACCCTCGGTATAAGAGGGTTAACCGAACTCACGGAGTTTTTTGATAAGGGTGTTATTGATGGAATTACCAATGGAGTGGGTCTTGCTAGTTTTTGTATAGGAGAGGAAATTAAATATGTAGGGGGAGGTCGAATCTCGTCTTATTTATTCTTTTTTTTATGTTATGTATCTGTGTTTTTATTCTTTTTTCTTTCTTAAGTTAAGGAATTTACAACAAGTCTCTTGCAAAAATAACTATCCTATCCCCTTTCTACAATCTCTCTATATCCTTGTTACATAAGGTAAGTATTGTATAATAGTTCGGTTTTCCGCGATTTTTTCCATTCCTCTGTGTAAATACCCTAATATGGGTTCACAATCAATAACATCCTCACCATCGAGAGTAACGATCAGTCGAAG
>NW_028259461.1:16727215-16739339 GCF_056163025.1 Triticum urartu | reverse complement strand
CTCATTGAAATAATTAAAAATTAAGAATGGGTTTAGTTGGTTAAATTAAAAAAGTTAATAAAATAACTAGGTAACGAAGTTATTTTATTAACTAAATAAAGATATTTATAAAAATAAAAAAAAAAAAGTGGAATCATTTTACTTTCTATTCATAATTCATTTTTATATTTCTTTAAAACAAAGATGAAACAGCTCTCTTGTTCCATAATTAACTGATTGAGTGAATTCCAATGAAAACCTATGTTTATAAGAAATTATCGAATAGTCCTTACTTCATATAGAACTAAAATTCTAATGACTATAAATTACCTAAGTTTTAGAATGTCTTGTTTAAGAGACTCAGTATTTTTTGTTTTGATTGGAATTCCTTTCCTTTATGGAATACCATTCTGAACTTAATTAACTATTTTCATTTTCCCTTCTTTTTATCCCCCCGTCTTATCTTATATGGGGGATAGGCTTCCATACCATATATCTATATATGGAGTATACTTGATATATAAATAGATATAAATAGATTTAAATGAGAAACCCTTCTATATATTCTATATTATTAAAAAAAAAGTATAAAATATATAAAGAAAAAATGTTAAAAAATTCTTGTTGTCTTATCCGCATTAGACAAAATGAAGTAAAAAATAATTCAAAATTTAAGTATCTTTCAGTATCTAAGTATAAATACTAATAAAAAGAAGAAAGAAGGATTGATTTGCAGCAATAGATGTCTTTCACATACAACTAGAAAAAAGTAATTTCCTTTTTGAATGGCAGTTCCAAAAAAACGTACTTCAATGTCAAAAAAGCGTATTCGTAAAAATATTTGGAAGAAAAAGACTTATTTTTCCATAGTACAATCTTATTCTTTAGTAAAATCAAGATCATTTTCGAGCGGTAATGAGCATCCAAAACCAAAGGGTTTTTCTGGGCAACAAACAAATAATAAGATTTTGGAATAATATGAATTGACTTATCAAAAAAGAATTCCAATTATTTAATAATTTGGATTCTTCTTTGAATGTACTTTTATGTGTCGAATTACTCGGTACAATATTCTTAGAACAAAAAACCCCTCTTATCTTATATATACAAGAAAAAAAAAGTTTTGTTTGGTATACTGTGTGCTAAGTATTCTTTTCCTATCAATGAACTTTTCATAATTTTCCTAATAGAATCCTCATATTCTATTAGGAAAATTATGAAAAGTGGAGTATTCTTACAATAGGACTTACAACTTCCACCTATCTTCTCCAAAATCATAAGGTTAGTAAATCTTATTAATAAGAGCATAAAGACTTTCATTCTAGAAATTTTTAAAAAATCCAAAAAGCCTTTTCTATTTATCCATTTTATTTTAATTTCATCATTAAATAGAAACCCTTTTGGATTTTTTTCATTGTATTGAAAGAATTTTCAAAATGTAAAGGGGAAATTAATTAGAAAAAATTAGTTCTATAATTGCAAGTTAGAAAAAAGAAGTTCCAACTCTTTCAAGCAGTGTTTGTGTTTCTATTGGGCAAAGCAAGAGTTTATTGTAAAAAAAAAAAATGGAAACGATACTACCAAACGAAGTCTATTTTAATGAAAACTCTAATGTTCCTAAATTTTATGGACTTTCCCAATATCGACGATTCCCAAGATAATAGCTATTATTCTTTTAAGTTACCTATTATTTGAAGTTAGCCGCCATGGTGAAATTGGTAGACACGCTGCTCTTAGGAAGCAGTGCTCAAGCATCTCGGTTCGAATCCGAGTGGCGGCATTCTTGAAAAAGAATACAATAGATTAGAAATCAATTCGAAATTTACAATTTTGTAATGGGACCTTCCCCTTATGCTATTTGCAACTTTAGAACATATACTAACTCATATCTCTTTCTCAACGATTTCAATTGTGATTACGATTCATTTTATAACCTTATTAGTTCGTGAACTTGGAGGATTACGCGATTCGTCAGAAAAAGGAATGATAGTTACTTTTTTCTCTATAACAGGATTCTTAGTTTCTCGTTGGGCTTCCTCGGGACATTTTCCATTAAGTAATTTATATGAGTCATTGATCTTCCTTTCATGGGCCCTGTATATTCTTCATACCATTCCTAAAATACAGAACTCTAAAAATGATTTAAGCACAATAACTACGCCAAGTACTATTTTAACGCAAGGCTTTGCCACATCGGGTCTTTTAACTGAAATGCATCAATCCACGATACTAGTACCTGCTCTACAATCTCAGTGGTTAATGATGCATGTCAGTATGATGTTATTAAGCTATGCAACTCTTTTGTGCGGATCCTTATTATCTGCCGCTATTCTAATCATTAGATTTCGAAATAATTTCCATTTCTTTTCTAAAAAGAAAAAAAATGTTTTAAATAAAACATTTTTCTTTAGTGATATTAAATATTTTTATGCAAAAAGAAGTGCTTTAAAAAGAACCTCTGTCCCTTCATTTCCAAATTATTACAAATATCAATTAACGGAGCGTTTGGATTCTTGGAGTTATCGTGTCATTAGCCTAGGATTTACCCTTTTAACCGTAGGTATTCTTTGTGGAGCAGTATGGGCTAATGAGGCCTGGGGATCCTATTGGAATTGGGATCCTAAGGAAACTTGGGCATTTATTACTTGGACCATATTCGCAATTTATTTACATAGTAGAACAAATCCAAATTGGAAGGGTACGAATTCTGCACTTATAGCTTTGATAGGATTTCTTATAATTTGGATTTGTTATTTTGGTATAAATCTATTAGGAATAGGCTTACATAGTTATGGTTCGTTTACATTAACACCTAAATGATTACATAAAATAAAACCTTCATGAAATGAAGGTTTTTACTTTTATGTTTTATTTGAGAACCCCTTGAACGCCTTATCAAAGGGTTCTCAAAAATTCGAGATAGATCTAATTATACTTTTTTACTTATTTCTGCATTATATACTTTTTTACTTATTTCTGCATTAATAGAGCAGACGAGTAAAAAAAAGCAAACCTATTTAGGATAATAATTGGATAAGAGAGCCTCTACCCTGTCAACGGATAGGGAGAGAACAAAATCTGGATAAATACCAATTCCTATTACTGGTAAAAAGATACAGATTAAAATAAAGAGTTCTCGTGGTCCAGAATCCACAAAATTTGCGTTTGGAACATTAAATAGCTTGTATCCATAGAACATCTGGCGTAACATAGATAATAAATAAATAGGAGTTAATATCATTCCAATTGCCATTACAAAAGTAATTAGTGTTTTTGGCATTAACAGAAATTTTGGACTAGTAATTAGTCCAAAAAATACTACTAATTCTGCGACAAAACCACTCATTCCTGGTAAGGCAAGAGAAGCCATTGAAAAGCTACTAAACATGGTAAAAATTTTAGGCATTGGGATAGATATTCCCCCCAGTTCTTCGAGATAAACAAGACGCATTCTATCAGAAGCGGTTCCTGCCAAGAAAAAAAGTGTAGCACCAATAAATCCATGGGATAATATTTGTAAAATAGCTCCATTGAGTCCAATGTTGGTTATGGAACCAATTCCTATAATTATGAAACCCATGTGAGATACAGAGGAATAAGCTATTCTTTTTTTGAAATTTCGTTGACCAAGAGAAGTTGAAGCTGCATAGATTATTTGGATCGCTCCTATTATTACTAACCAGGGCGAAAATAGATAATGAGCATGAGGTAACAATTCCATGTTGATCCGAATCAATCCATATGCTCCCATCTTTAATAATATTCCCGCTAAAAGCATACATGTACTATAATGTGCTTCCCCATGGGTATCTGGTAACCACGTATGTAGGGGTATAATCGGCAATTTGACAGCATAAGCAATAAGGAAGCCAAAATATAAAAGTATTTCCAAGGTTGCAGGGTATGATTGATTAATTAATCTTTCCAAATCTAATCCTGGTTCGTTGGAACCATATAAGCCCATACCCAGAACTCCGATTAAGAAAAAAATGGAACCGCCTGCAGTATACAAAATAAACTTTGTAGCTGAATATAGACGCCTCTTCCCCCCCCACATGGATAAAAGTAAGTAAACAGGAATTAATTCTAACTCCCACATGATAAAAAAAAGTAAAAGGTCTCGCGAAGAAAATAATCCTATTTGACCACTATACATTGCGAGCATCAGGAAATAGAATAATCGCGAATTCCGTGTAATTGGCCAAGCTGCTAAAGTAGCTAAAGTAGTGATAAATCCTGTCAATAAAATAGATCCTAATGAAAGTCCATCGATTCCCAATCTCCAGTGGAAATCGAAGACATCTATCCATTTATAATCCTCCTTTAATTGGATTAAGGGATCCTCCAGTTGGAAATGATAACAGAACGCATAAGTCATTAGAAGGAATTCTAATAAACAAATAGATATAGTATACCACCTAACGACTTTGTTTCCCTTATGAGGTAAAAAGAAAATTAATGAACCTGCAAATATCGGCAAAACAACAAGTATTGTTAACCAAGGAAAATAACTCATGATAAAGTGATAAAGACAAGATACGTTTTGACCAGAAAAGCCCGTGCTCGATTATTTCGAGCACAGGCTTCTTCGGTAAAGAGGAATCAGACGATTCGAGTGAAGTTTTTTGTAACGTATCAATAAGATAGAGCCATGCTACGTGTTGTTTCAGGCCCTAAATAAACGCGGACACTTAAAAAATCTGTCGGGCAGGCAGATTCACATCTCTTACAACCCACACAATCTTCGGTTCTCGGCGCGGAAGCAATTTGCTTGGCTTTACATCCATCCCAGGGTATCATTTCTAATACATCTGTTGGACAAGCTCGTACACATTGAGTGCATCCTATACATGTATCGTAAATTTTTACGGAATGTGACATTGGATCTATAAATTTTTCTTTTCAACATAAAATTTTTCGATCTGGTAAAAATGAAATTAGTACTATAATGAGTCATATGTATTGTAGACACCAGACGAAGCAATGGTTTATCCAAACTTCAAAAAAAAAAATCTATTTTTTAATCTGTTTGTGAGAAAGCGTGAAGAGAGCCAAGAGACTTTAATTTTGGATTTCAACAATAAATAAGAAATAAGAAAGAATTTTACGAATTGTACAGACGAATTCGAATTAGCCAATAAATTGGCTATCGTCTTTTCAATATAAATTATTGCAATATTCAAATTGCAATATCAATGAATTACAAATACAAAAATTCATTTAAGTGAAAAAGAATACTATGCAATAATCTACTAAAAAAAATGGATATTCTCAAATAATACTAAGAAAATAGTATTGATTTCTATTTATTTTAATATGTGCGCCTTTGTTTAGAGGATTCTATGTCTAATTATTCAAAAGTCTAATTATTCAATAAATTAGATTGATTGATACGAGTGGATTTCCTATTACGATGGATGGAAGAAAGAATGGATAGTCCAATAGCGGCTTCAGCAGCTGCAAGGGCTATAACAAAAATTGCGAAAATATCTCCTTTTAATTGGCGACTATCAAATAGATCAGAAAATGTTACGAGATTTAGATTAATTGAATTCAGTATAAGTTCAAGACATATTAGAGCTCTAACCATGTTTCGGCTTGTGATCAATCCATAGATACCAATCGAAAATAAATAGACACTCAAAAAAAGTACATGCTCAAACATCATTAACTAACTCCTTATCAATCTCGATTCATTTCAATATGAGGGCAAGAATTGAACCGATTCAATTAATTACAATAGAACAATTACACAACAAAAGAAAAAAAAAAAAAAAAAAAAGGAGGTATTTGTTGGCAGTAGATGGATTTTACTAAATCAAAATTGTGATTCTTTAGTTATTTATTTTAGATTTGCAATTCTTATAATTTGTACTTTTTCTAAGTTTTCTTATTGCCGAGCCATAGTAATTGCACCTATTAAAGAAACTAGAAGAATTATGGAAATGAGTTCAAACGGAAGATAAAAATCGGTTGCTAAATGAATTCCAATTTGTTGAACATTATTTATGAGACCCTGTTCTACTATTTGGTTTGATCTTGTAGTCCAAAGAATTCCATACCACGACGTATCTGGGATAGTAGTCATTAGTGAAAAAACAATAGTTATACAAACGAGTGAAGTGAACCCATCTCCAATAGTCCAATAATTCTTATCTTTAGACCATTCTGAGCCATTTACGAACATTACAGCGAATATGATCAAGACATTTATGGCTCCCACATAAATAAGAAGTTGTGCGACAGCTACAAAGTAGGAATTTAATAAAAAATAGAATAAGGATATACAAACAAGAACTAATCCCAGCGAAAAGGCAGAATAAATGGGGTTGGTAAGTAATACTACTCCTAGACCCCCTAGTAGAAGAACAAATCCCCCAAATAGCATAAGAATCTCATGTATTGGTCCAGGTAAATCCATTATGGATAAAAAGAAATTAATAGTATAAAATTTTTCATGAACTGACTAAAACTAAAGGATTCAAGGAAGGAAAAAAGGATTAGGGTATTTTTTTGTGTATAAACTTATAGTTATAAATTATATTATATCACGAAAATCTAGTCTGATTTAAAATAAGAAATAATTTCCAATAAGCAGTAGTTTTTCGTTTTTCTTTATAGTTTAATTTTAAAGTTTAATAAAGAATTATTAGATTTTTATAACAGAAAGACAAAATCAAAGTTTAGTAATCAGTAATCGTTCTTGAATTCGAAGATTTTTCTTTGTTTATTTTACTTTCAGACGAATTCCTAATTGTTTGAATTGTGTAATCTCCCATTATGGAGATTGGTAACCGACTTAAAGCAATTTGATTGTAATTCAATTCATGACGATCATAGGTAGAAAGTTCATATTCTTCAGTCATTGATAAACAGCTTGTTGGACAGTACTCAACACAATTGCCACAAAATATACAAACTCCGAAATCAATACTATAATTAAGCAATTGTTTTCTTTTAATATCCTTTTCAAATCTCCAATCCACAACGGGTAAATCTATCGGACATACGCGAACACATACTTCACAAGCAATACATTTATCAAATTCAAAGTGGATTCGCCCTCGGAAACGCTCTGGTGTAATTGATTTTTCATAAGGGTAGTGAATCGTTATAGGTAAACGATTTGTGTGGGATAAGGTAGTTATGAAACTTTGACCTATGTACCTTGTAGCACGTATTGTTTGTTGACCATAACTCATGAACCCAGTTACCATAGGGAACATATTCATTCTAAATATCTATGAAAAAGATATGTTTCTTTCTCTTGTTTGAGAGAGCTTTTGTGTTGAAAATATTCTTACTATTATTGTATTATCTTATTTATAGTGAAACAAGTTGAGAAGAGGTTGTTAATAAGAGATTGCCCAGGGAAATAGGTAAAAGAAATTTCCATCCAAGATTTAATAACTGATCCATTCTCATCCTCGGTAAAGTCCATCTTATTGTGATAGAAATGAAGAGAAATAAATAAGCTTTAGTTAATGTAATAAATATACCCATTGTCATTTCCAAAATTCCAACTGCTTTATTCATTTGGAAAAAATCAAAAAAGGATATATAGGGAATAGATAAATTCCACCCGCCCAAGTAGAGAACTGTTACAAATAAAGAAGAAACTAATAAATTTAGGTAAGAAACAAGATAAAATAAACCATATTTGATACCGGAATATTCAGTTTGGTAACCTGCTACTAATTCTTCCTCCGCTTCTGGTAAATCAAAGGGTAATCTTTCACATTCTGCCAAAGAAGAAATTAAAAAAACCAGAAAACCTATAGGCTGACGCCAAATATTCCATCCAAAAAAACCGTATTTTGACTGTGCTTCAACTATATCAACTGTACTTGAACTGTTAGATAATCATAGTCGGTGATAACATCACAGTTCCCACCGCTATTTCAAAACCGTACATGAAACCTTAGCTTCATACGGCTTCTCTATGATCAGAAAAAGGAAAGGACTGTTTTGTTCCTAGCCCCGGGGGCGTAGATAGAATTAGATAAAATAAAATAGATTTGAAAGTCCTAAATTAGACCAAAGGAATTCCGTCTGCTAGAATAAGAAAAAGCGCTTCCGAATTGATCTCATCCTTTATAATATAATGAAAATTTTTCTTTGTTCAGTAATAACTTAATCTTGGAATAAAACACTTGTTACTTGTTATAGGAATTCAATTAATAAATGGAAAGAGTTGGGTATTAGTTCATGAGCAATTCTGCATGAATATGGATAGAGGAAGGAAATAATGAAAATTTTTTCTAGTGCACTCCATATCTTTTTTACTATTCTTCTTTCCCCAGGGAGGGGGTATTTAAAAAGAAAAAATGGATAAAGGGTTAATTCGTTCTTGATAGCCATTTCCTTAACAAGTGAATGGGAACATACTCTGGATCGGAATCCGAAGAAAGTACTACTTGATAATTTCTACAAATTGCAAGTCCTTATTATGATTCCTTTTATGGGCAAAAATCTCTAATGTTTTAGATTTTCCATTACTAATCCTTTATGTACTTTAGTGTTCCTAACCCTTCACTAACTTTTGGTGGATTCTTCTTATGGATTATTAAGTTATAGTAATAACTAGGAGTATTCTAGTAATGGAATTCCATATCGTGAATCCTTTATTCTTGGCCGCTTCAAGATATGATGACTAATTAAAAAATATCAACCTTGGGATAAAGAGTTTACACTGCTTATGTTTACTTCCACTTTTTTCTTGTACGTAGGAAATGAGATTTTTTCTTTTTACTACAAATTTATAAGCTGTTTTGTTTCACTCATATAGCTATCTAGTTTAACTTACCAACCCAAATACTAAATAAGAAAAGGAATATAAATAGTTAATGGATTTTATAGGAAAAAGATCTATTTTAACGAATCACACGTAGAGATATTGCTAGCACACAAAAAGTTAATGGTATTTCATAACTAATGGATTGAGCAGCAGCTCGTAGACCGCCTGAAAAAGAATATTTATTATTTGAGCTATATCCTGCCATAAGAAGACCAATAGGAGCTATACTTGAAATGGCAATCCATAAAAAAACACCAATACTAAGATCGGCTAAAACAAAATGATATCCCAAAGGGATAACTAAAAAACTTAATAAAACTGATATGACTGCTATAGAGGGTCCAATGCTAAATAAAGAAATATCTCCTCGGGATGGCAGAATATCTTCTTTAAAAAGTAGCTTAGTCCCATCTGCTATAGCTTGAAGCAGGCCCAGGGGGCCAGCATATTCAGGACCAATACGTTGTTGTATCGACGCAGATATTTCTCTTTCTAACCACACAATTACGAGTACCTCTATTGTTATTCCCAAAAGGAGGGTCAAAATGGGTAGAATCGATATCAGTCCATAGACTTCTTTTAATAATTCCAATTTCGAAAAAGAATTGATAGTTTCTACCTCTACCCTATCTATTATCATTTCAACGATCAACTTCCCCCATAATGATATCTATACTACCTAATATCGTCATGATATCAGCCAATTTCATTTTTTTAACTAGCTGAGGAAGAATTTGCAAATTAATAAACCCGGGTGGACGGATTTTCCATCTCCAGGGGAAAAGGCTATCATCTCCTACTAGATAAATCCCTAATTCACCTTTTGGGGCTTCTACTCTTACATAAAGCTCTTGTCTTGACAATTCAAAATTGGGCGAAGGTTTTTTACCAAGAAATTTATACTCAAAATCATTCCATTCAGAATTATTTTCTTTCTTAAAGCGTCGGACTTCTAAATTTTCATAAGGTCCTCCAGGAATTTTTTCTACAGCTTGTTGAATTATTTTGATGGATTCCCTCATTTCACCAATTCGTACTAAATAGCGAGCTAACGAATCCCCTTCTTTTTGCCATTGGACTTTCCAATCAAATTGGTTGTAAGACTCATAAGGATCTACTTTACGAAGATCCCATTGTATTCCAGAAGCTCGTAACATCGGTCCCGATAAGCCCCAATTTACTGCTTCTTCTCCGCTAATAAAACCTACTCCTTCAACTCGCTCTAAAAAAATTGGATTCTGTGTAATAAGTTGTTGATATTCAACAACTCCGCGTAAAAAATAATCACAGAAATCTAAACATTTATCGATCCATCCATAAGGTAGATCGGCGGCTACTCCTCCGATGCGAAAGTAATTGTGCATCATTCGCATACCTGTAGCAGCTTCAAATAGATCATATATTAATTCTCTCTCTCTAAAAATATAGAAAAAAGGAGTCTGTGCGCCGAGATCCGCCATAAAAGGTCCAAGCCATAGCAAGTGAGAAGCTATCCGGCTTAATTCTAACATAATTACCCTAATATAGCTGGCTCTTTGTGGTATTTGAATATTCTCCAAGAATTCTGGTGCATTTACTGTTATTGCTTCTGTAAACATAGTAGCTAAATAATCCCACCTTGTTACATAAGGTAAGTATTGTATAATAGTTCGGTTTTCCGCGATTTTTTCCATTCCTCTGTGTAAATACCCTAATATGGGTTCACAATCAATAACATCCTCACCATCGAGAGTAACGATCAGTCGAAGAACACCATGCATTGATGGGTGTTGAGGGCCCATATTGACTATCATGAGATCTTTTCTTGTAAGCGGTAGACTCATATCCTTTCTTCCTTAATTCATTATTCCATGAAAATGGATTATTCCATGAATTCCTCAAAGCGAGGCTCATCAAAATGAAAAATCTAAGACTACTATAAGACTACTAAAAAAATAATAAAACAAGAAAAAAATTTGAACGATTAAATTACTGCTCCCGAATATTCAACTGACCGATTAATTTCTTATAACGTACTCTATTTTTCTTTGCCAAATAAGCCAGCAAACGTCGACGTTTTCCCAAAAGTCTTCGTAGACCTCTTTCCGATGAAAAATCTTTTTTGTGTAATTCCAAATGTGAAGCAAGTCTCCGTATCTTATTGGTGAAACTGAATACTTGAAATTCAACAGAACCCCTGTTTTCTTCTTTTTCTTCTTTAACCATAAATCCAAAAATTTTTCTACCTCCTTTCTTTTTCATGTATTTTTCTGATCAGGAAAAATACAAAATTATGTCAGTTATTTTGAAGTTATTCTAATCTCGTACACACACAAATTTGCAATTATTCATCTACTACTGGAATTTGGATTTATTTTATCGATGCAAATTGGATTTGGATAGAAGGGTACATTCTTTCTAATATTTTAGATAGAAGAAATGTTTCTTCTATCTAAAATATTAGAAAGAATTTTGCTGATTTATTTATTGCTATATGCAATTTATGGAATTGATACACCATTTAATTGATATCATTTAGCAAAATGAAACACAGCATATGCATCCATCTTTTGGCTCGAGAATTTCACGGGATAGAGATATGGTATAAGAAATAGACTATTAAGTAACTCTAAATGAATTGTGGATACATCTGTATCCTTAACATACTGAAACGATTGTCATTATTCGTATCAAACCAATAGCGATTCATACAAGCTAAATCTTCTAATCAATGGTGGGCCAATAATGAATTTTTTTGCATATGTATTAAGACGCTTGGCCTGATTTCGAAATTGTCCAGAGTTTTATATGTTGTTTTCATTGCAAAATGATGGGTCTCCTTCCATAACTTTCCAATTACGAGTACGAGAATTGAAAGACATGAAAATTCTCAATTCTCTACGGCGTCTAGTAGATAGAAACAAGAAAATCAGAAGAATCTTTCTCTCTATTCACTATCATTCCGCGTCTTCGACTTCTATTAGTTTCTTTTCTTCTTTAATGCAATAGCTATAGTTTGATATAAGAATCCATTTCTCAAAGTAATGGAAACCATTCTCTTATAGGAAATGGTTCGAAAATCGCTATTCCACCTTTTAGGTATCGTGAAAAGTGATACCTGTGAAGATCGTGCATTTCAGTCAAATTCAGATCCGTTTTTCGAGTCCATGATATAATATAACCAAATTGGATAGATCTTCCACCTGTTTAGCTAAGAAAGAATAGATACAGAGGTGGATAATAGATCGATATGAAGATCATGAGCTGCCCCATAATGAAATCGCCAGTAGTCGCGAATATCTCCTTCTTCCCTAATCCAAGATTGGAGAAAGAAGATCTAAGAGGGACCTATGGAGAATGTAGTCAGAA
>NW_028259461.1:16707215-16712215 GCF_056163025.1 Triticum urartu | reverse complement strand
AACCCAAAGCAGATGGTATCCTACTGCAAGGGTGGTCTTAAGAATCCAAAAGAGGTTGCTCAGAAGAGATAGATGTATCCCAACCTCTATTGCTCTCGCGTAAAGACTTTTTTTTTACGCGACAGGAAAAAGTGACTACGAATTCCCCTTTTTGTTTGCGAATCCCTGTTTGTATCCTTTGAGCGCACGCCCATTAAGTAGCGATCAAATCAAGGAAATCGATCAAACGATCCCCGTGCCAGCCCAAATCATGATCTTCACCAACTTGGATTTGGTTCTCTCGCGAAAATCGCGAGTTGCAGAGATGAGAACCATGAAAAGCAAGATCCCGAATAAGAAAACAGAAACCGAGGAAGAGGAAACCACAAGAGTGAAGACTAGTAGAGTCTCGTCTTTTGTCATTCTTTGCTCCTTTTTCACTCAATGATTCCTTCGAATTTGCCGACCAAAAATTCTATATGTCTATTCTATCTATGATATTTCTATATATATAGAATATGATATCTAATATGACATCCGATTTGTCAAAGGGATTGGATTGGTGACTTACCCATTCAGTGACTTTGGCACTGGACGTTCCAAAAACGGGTACTATCGGATCGGGTGAATTAGAGAATAGACAGAGGTCCGTTGGCATTTCAGCCTTTCTTCTCCTTTCAGGGCCTATCCGAAAGAGAATCCAGTACCTCTTGGTCCTGAATATCAGAATAGGACGAACGAACCGGCCTCCGCGGATATCTTTGCTTCGGAACAAAACCCTGCAATCAAATAGATTGTCCCAAGGGCGCCATATTCTAGGAGCCCAAGTTATGCTATTGAAAATTCGTTCCTCTAGCAGTTCCGGTTTGAGCATTCCGTTCCCTTTTTCAAACTCCACTTCTTTTCATATAGCAATCCCTGATCAAAGAGAGAACAATATCCATTTCAAAACATTTCTAACAGATTCCTTAGTTCGGACCGACGAAGTAATGTCACTCGACTATTATCAACCTGACTGCAATCTTTTTCTGTCGGTAAGGATTGCACCAGAGCACCTTCTACTTCTAATAGGCCATGAACTATAGATAGAGAAGAATCATTCTGAGCGAGTACATAAGAAGCGATCCACTTTTTTTCATCGGTTCCAGGGGAAGACCAAAGATCTTGCGCGGCAGGTCCGCCAGAAAAACTCAAAAGAGAAAGAAGTCTCGTTAATCTCTTCATGCTCGTTCCAAGTTCGAAGTACCTTTTGGCCAAAGAAAAACCCGCTTCCTGACACGATTGCCTCTTTATCTTTATATAGATAGATTCTATGGGGTTATTACTTAGTAAGTCTATTTTGTACAAGAGCCCCTCCTATCTGATAGAAAAGGGTCCCATGATCCCGAGCCGATCTTACCTTGGCTCGCAAACCCCAAGTTTGTCTATGAAGAGCTAATCTAATTGTATTTTTTTCTAGAATGGATTTCTTATGTGGAATACTAATGGATAGGGCTTCGTTGCTAAGTGCTACAAGATCTAGTGCACTGGAACTCGTGGTTATGGACCCGAATCCTTTAGTATGGAACATTGTCTTTTCCAAGTAAAAACCCCTAGTATATGAAAGAATGAAAAGGTGCTTTCGTTCTTGTGGAATAAGAAGCCCTCGTACCTTAATGAAAGGAAAATCGTAATTTTTCGTTAGGTATTTGACCAAATAGGATCGTCCAGTTCCTACAGAACCTATCACTAAAATACCCGATAGGGCTAAGCGGAACGAAAAGGGTTTTCCATGAGATGGTAAATGAAAACGATTAGTCCCACACGAGGTTTGGGAATAAGTGATTGTCTGATAATGAGCAAGGAATATACGTCTTTCTGCTAAAGAGGATCTATTAAACTCATAATTCATTAGATCCTTGTTATCAATGCCAACTAGGTATCATAAGTAAATGGATCCCGGTTGTTCAATCCTTTGATAACCAAGGTCATTCTTTGCTAAAGAGAAATGATCACTATGAGTCAGACTCAATAGAATTGGATCCATTCCAAATAGCGAGAATTAGGATTCTTGATCCCTCTCAATCTCTCTTTCAATTCGAGGATCCAGAGAGGTGTTTTCATAGTCATCTCCGAATATTTGCCATCTCGGAATATTTTCGATTTCATTTTTCTATGATATGTCTTTCTATATGAAAATTGGTTATTTACGATGTACGATGATCCCTGTTAAGCATCCATGGCTGAATGGTTAAAGCGCCCAACTCATAATTGGTAAATTTGCGGGTTCAATTCCTGCTGGATGCACACGAACGGGAACATTCCATAAGTCTATTGGAACTGGCTCTCTATCCATGGAATCTCATCCATCATCCATACATAACGAATTGGTATGGTATATTCATACCATAACATAAGAACAATAAGAACTCGAATTCTTATCGATACTGGAACTCAGAGCATAGGAGGGAAAGTCGATTTATGGATGGAATCAAATACGCAGTATTTACAGAAAAAAGTCTTCGTTTATTGGGAAAGAATCAATATACTTTTAATGTCGAATCGGGATTCACTAAGACAGAAATAAAGCATTGGGTCGAACTCTTCTTTGGTGTTAAGGTGGTAGCTGTGAATAGCCATCGACTACCTGGAAAAGGTAGAAGAATAGGACCTATTCTGGGCCATACAATGCATTACAGACGTATGATCATTACCCTTCAACCGGGTTATTCTATTCCACTTCTAGATAGAGAAAAAAACTAAAGGAGAATACTTAATAATACGGCGAAACATTTATACAAAACACCTATCCCGAGCACACGCAAGGGAACCGTAGACAGGCAAGTGAAATCCAATCCACGAAATAATTTGATCCATGGACGGCACCGTTGTGGTAAAGGTCGTAATTCCAGAGGAATCATTACCGCAAGGCATAGAGGGGGAGGTCATAAGCGCCTATACCGTAAAATAGATTTTCGACGGAATCAAAAAGACATATCTGGTAGAATCGTAACCATAGAATACGACCCTAATCGAAATGCATACATTTGTCTCATACACTATGGGGATGGTGAGAAGAGATATATTTTACATCCCAGAGGGGCTATAATTGGAGATACTATTGTTTCTGGTACAAAAGTTCCTATATCAATGGGAAATGCCCTACCTTTGAGTGCGGTTTGAACTATTGATTTACGTAATTGGAAGTAACCAATTAGGTTTACGACGAAACCTAGAAATCGATCACTGATCCAATTTGACTACCTCTACGGGATAGACCTCAACAGAAAACTGTTGAGTAACGGCAGCAAGTGATTGAGTTCAGTAGTTCCTCATAGAAAATTATTGGCTCTAGAGATATGGTAATATGGAGAAGACAAAATTGTTTGAAGCACGCACAGAACCGGAAGCGCCCCTTGTTTCAAAGAGAGGAGGACGGGTTATTCACATTTAATTTGATGGTCAGAGGCAAATTGAAAGCTAAGCAGTGGTAATTAAGACCCCCGGGGGAAAATAGGGATGTCTCCTACGTTACCCATAATATGTGGAAGTATCGACGTAATTTCATAGAGTCATTCGATCTGAATGCTACATGAAGAACATAAGCCAGATGACGGAACGCAGAGACCTAGGATGTAGAAGATCATAACATGAGCGATTCGGCAGATTTGGATTCCTTTCCTATATATCCACTCATGTGGTACTTCATCATATGATTCATATAAGATCCATCTGTCTAGAGATCGTCATATACATCTAGAAAGCCGTATGCTTTGGAAGAAGCTTGTACAGTTTGGGAAGGGGTTTTTTGAGAGAAAAGAAGAATCTACTTCAACCGATATGCCCTTAGGCACGGCCATGCATAACATAGAAATCACACGTGGAAGGGGTGGGCAATTAGCTAGAGCAGCAGGTGCTGTAGCGAAACTCATTGCAAAAGAGGGTAAATCGGCCACTTTAAGATTACCATCTGGGGAGGTCCGTTTAGTATCCCAAAACTGCTTAGCAACAGTCGGACAAGTGGGTAATGTTGGGGTGAACCAAAAAAGTTTGGGTAGAGCCGGATCTAAGTGTTGGCTAGGTAAACGCCCCGTAGTAAGAGGGGTAGTTATGAACCCTGTGGACCACCCCCATGGGGGCGGTGAAGGGAAAGCTCCCATTGGTAGAAAAAAACCCACAACCCCTTGGGGTTATCCTGCGCTTGGAAGAAGAACTAGGAAAAGGAAAAAATATAGCGATAGTTTTATTCTTCGTCGCCGTAAGTAAATACGTAACTAGGAATATGGAAAATTGCATTTTTGGAATTTGCAATAATGCGATGGGCGAACGACGGGAATTGAACCCGCGCATGGTGGATTCACAATCCACTGCCTTGATCCACTTGGCTACATCCGCCCCTTATCCAGCTAAAGGATTTTTTTCTTTTTTCCATTGATCATTATTCTATTTATTCTGACCTCCGTACTTCGATCGAGATATTGGACATAGAATGCCACTCTTTAAAAAGGAAAAAAGGAGTAATCAGCTGTGACACGAAAAAAAACGAATCCTTTTGTAGCTCATCATTTATTGGCAAAGATAGAAAAGGTCAATATGAAGGAGGAGAAAGAAACAATAGTAACGTGGTCCCGGGCATCTAGCATTCTACCCACAATGGTTGGCCATACAATCGCGATTCATAATGGAAAGGAACATATACCTATTTACATAACAAATCCTATGGTAGGTCGCAAATTGGGGGAATTCGTGCCTACTCGGCATTTCACGAGTTATGAAAATGCAAGAAAGGATACTAAATCTCGTCGTTAACTGAATTCTGAATAGAAAGATTAAGAAGAAAAAAAGATTCAAAATAAAGACAGAAATACCCAATATCTTGCTAGAACAAGATATTGGGTATTTCTGTCTTCAAAAATTCTTATATGTTAGCAGAAAAACCTTATCCATTAATAGATGGAACTTCAACAGCAGCTAAGTCTAGAGGGAAGTTGTGAGCATTACGTTCGTGCATTACTTCCATACCAAGGTTAGCACGGTTGATG
>NW_028259461.1:16674610-16704610 GCF_056163025.1 Triticum urartu | reverse complement strand
ATCCTGCGCTTGGAAGAAGAACTAGGAAAAGGAAAAAATATAGCGATAGTTTTATTCTTCGTCGCCGTAAGTAAATACGTAACTAGGAATATGGAAAATTGCATTTTTGGAATTTGCAATAATGCGATGGGCGAACGACGGGAATTGAACCCGCGCATGGTGGATTCACAATCCACTGCCTTGATCCACTTGGCTACATCCGCCCCTTATCCAGCTAAAGGATTTTTTTCTTTTTTCCATTGATCATTATTCTATTTATTCTGACCTCCGTACTTCGATCGAGATATTGGACATAGAATGCCACTCTTTAAAAAGGAAAAAAGGAGTAATCAGCTGTGACACGAAAAAAAACGAATCCTTTTGTAGCTCATCATTTATTGGCAAAGATAGAAAAGGTCAATATGAAGGAGGAGAAAGAAACAATAGTAACGTGGTCCCGGGCATCTAGCATTCTACCCACAATGGTTGGCCATACAATCGCGATTCATAATGGAAAGGAACATATACCTATTTACATAACAAATCCTATGGTAGGTCGCAAATTGGGGGAATTCGTGCCTACTCGGCATTTCACGAGTTATGAAAATGCAAGAAAGGATACTAAATCTCGTCGTTAACTGAATTCTGAATAGAAAGATTAAGAAGAAAAAAAGATTCAAAATAAAGTAAAGGTAGGCGGGGAATAACCTTATTTATGACAAGTTTCAAACTAGTAAAGTATATCCCTAGGATAAAGAAGAAGAAAAGTGGGCTAAGGAAACTCGCAAGGAAAGTTCCAACCGATCGTCTACTTAAGTTCGAGAGAGTTTTCAAAGCACAAAAACGTATCCCTATGTCTGTTTTCAAAGCACAAAGAGTTCTTGACGAGATTCGCTGGCGTTACTACGAGGAAACTGTTATGATACTGAACCTCATGCCCTATCGAGCATCTTATCCCATCTTAAAGTTGGTTTATTCGGCAGCCGCAAATGCTACTCATTATAGGGATTTCGACAAAGCGAATTTATTTATTACTAAAGCCGAAGTCAGTAGGAGTACTATTATGAAGAAATTCAGACCTCGAGCTCGAGGACGTAGTTTCCCCATAAAAAAAAGCATGTGTCATATAACAATTGTACTAAATATAGTAAAGAAATCTAAATAACCTTTAGATCCATCTAAGATTTCGATTCCCAGTAAAAAAAATATAGAATAGAAAAATATGGGACAAAAAATAAATCCACTCGGTTTCAGACTTGGTACAACCCAAAAACACCATTCCTTTTGGTTCGCACAACCAAAAAATTATTCTGAAGGTCTACAGGAAGATAAAAAAATAAGGGATTGTATCAAGAACTATATACAAAAGAATAGGAAAAAGGGCTCGAATAGAAAAATAGAATCAGACTCAAGTTCCGAAGTAATTACACATAATAGAAAAATGGACTCAGGTTCAAGTTCCGAAGTAATTACACATATAGAAATCCAAAAAGAAATCGATACGATCCACGTCATAATCCATATTGGATTCCCAAATTTATTAAAGAAAAAAGGAGCAATCGAAGAATTAGAGAAAGATCTACAAAAGGAAATTAACTCTGTAAACCAGAGATTTAATATTTCTATCGAAAAAGTTAAAGAACCTTATAGACAGCCTAACATTCTTGCAGAATATATAGCTTTCCAATTAAAAAATAGAGTTTCATTCCGAAAGGCAATGAAAAAAGCCATTGAATTAACTAAAAAAGCAGATATAAGGGGAGTAAAAGTAAAAATTGCGGGTCGTCTCGGAGGAAAAGAAATTGCACGCGCCGAATCTATTAAAAAGGGTAGACTTCCCCTCCAAACAATTCGCGCTAAAATTGATTATTGCTGCTATCCAATTCGGACTATCTATGGAGTATTAGGTGTAAAAATTTGGATATTCGTAGACGAAGAATAAGTAATCTTGTCTTCGGATTCTGTCCATTGATAGAATAAAAAATGACAAGAGACTTTTTTCCTGAAATCCCTGCAAAAGAAGAAATTATACCTCTTTCTATAAGATTTAATGAAAATTGATAAATCATTTAATATAATTGCTATGCTTAGTGTGTGACTCGTTATTTTTTTCTTTTTTTTAAGAAAAAAACTTAGTAATTATAGAAAATTAACTAATAACCAACCTATTGCTTCGTATTGTCGAGATCCTAACTAAGAAACAGTCACTATATGAATAAATACCTCTATCATAACATAAATGAGTAGATGTGTCATATAGTTGTAGCAACTGCAATTTTTTCTCTAAAAAAGAAAAGGGATTCTAGGTTGTGAAGCAAAACTAAAGGGATGTGGATAAAGGGAGGGATGATAGAAAGAAGGAAGAGGAAATAAATAAGATATAGGATTCCACTATGTATGGTCTATGAATTACATCATAAAAGGCAATGTGATAAAGCATCAATATAATAAAAATAATAGAGAATTAAAAATTGTAACTTGAAACAAGAACTACAAATTTAAAGCAATAATAAAGAGCCGCCCGGGTTAATAAAACTGAGAAAATTAACTCGGAAAGAAATTTTTTGGAAGCTCCGTTGCGGGATTCAGACCTAACCATTCAAGGAGAAGCAGTGGGAACGACAGAACCTATGATTCCATAGGATTTTATTGAAAAGAATCCTAACACTTCATTGGGTGGGATGGCGGAACAAACCAAAAAAATTGTCTTATTTGGTAAGTTTATAAATTAACAAATAAGACAGGAAAGAGTAAATATTCGCCCGCGAAATTCTTATTGAATTAGAATACTTTACCGCGATTCAATAAGAGTAAAAATAAGGATTTTTTTAAGAAGGATTACATTATCTATAAATATAGAATTTAGATAAATATACACACACATCTGGATATATTCTAGATCTTCTTTTTTGACTATATATTATATTTTTCTGTTTTAACAAATTCAATATAAAAAAAACCGAACTTTTTCTATTATCTATTAATGTGTATCTATCCGTACCGTAATATTTTGGAATATTATGAATTAGAGAAATTTACATGCTTTCTGATTCCATTCGCGAGGAGCTGGATGAGAAGAAACTCTCATGTCCAGTTTTGCAGTAGAGATGGAACTAAGAAAGAGAACCATCGACTATAACCCCAAAAGAACCAGATTTCGCAAACAACATAGAGGAAGAATGAAAGGAAAATCCTGCCGAGGCAATCGTATTTGTTTTGGTAGATATGCTCTTCAAGCACTTGAACCCGCTTGGATCACGGCGAGACAGATAGAAGCAGGACGAAGAGCAATAACACGATATGCACGTCGTGGTGGAAAAATATGGGTACGTATATTTCCCGACAAACCGGTTACACTAAGACCCACGGAAACACGTATGGGCTCGGGAAAGGGGTCCCCCGAATATTGGGTATCCGTTGTTAAACCTGGTCGTATACTTTATGAAATGGGGGGAGTATCTGAAACTGTAGCTAGAGCAGCTATCTCCATAGCTGCCAGTAAAATGCCCATACGAAGTCAATTTATTCGATTAGAGATATAGAACCCTAAAAGGGGTATGGAAGATAAAAAAAAATGCTCGGTTTTTCTTTCTGGAAAGACAATATTTCTTTCATCCTTTTGCATTGAAATAACAAATTGAAATCAAAATAATATGATTCAACCTCAGACCCTTTTAAATGTAGCAGATAATAGTGGAGCTCGAAAATTGATGTGTATTCGAGTCATAGGAGCTGCTGGTAATCAGCGATATGCTCGTATTGGTGATGTTATTGTTGCTGTAATCAAAGACGCATTGCCCCAAATGCCTCTAGAAAGATCCGAAGTAATTCGAGCTGTAATTGTACGTACATGTAAAGAGTTCAAATGCGAAGACGGTATAATAATCCGCTATGATGACAATGCTGCGGTTATAATTGATCAAAAAGGCAATCCAAAAGGAACTCGAGTTTTTGGCGCGATTGCCGAGGAATTGAGAGAATTGAATTTTACCAAAATAGTTTCATTAGCTCCTGAAGTATTATAAATACTAGTAGGCGAAATTGAGACCAAAGAATTAATTTAGTAGATTGTGTTTTACGTATATGTTTTAAAATCCAAAATGAAAAAAAAAAAAAGAAAACATGTTGATTATAGAAAAATTAGGAGGAACCTAGAATTAGAGTCTTATGGGCAAGGACACTATTGCTGATTTACTAACCTCTATAAGAAATGCGGACATGAATAAAAAAGGAACAGTTCGAGTAGTATCTACAAATATTACCGAAAACATTGTTAAAATACTTCTACGAGAGGGTTTTATTGAAAGTGTTCGGAAACATCAGGAACGTAACAGATATTTCTTGGTTTCAACTTTGCGACATCAAAAGAGAAAGACTATAAAAGGAATATATAGAACAAGAACCTTTTTAAAGCGTATCAGCCGACCCGGCTTACGAATTTATACCAACTATCAAGGAATTCCTAAAGTTTTGGGTGGAATGGGAATTGCTATTCTTTCTACTTCTCGAGGAATAATGACAGATCGAGAAGCTCGACTAAACAGAATTGGGGGAGAAGTCTTATGTTATATATGGTAATCGCCCCGCCTATAGTGCTCGAATTCTATCTCGCCCTTCCTATTTTTAAAATAAAAATAGAAAAATAGGAGAAAAAAAATATGACAGAAAAAAAAAATAGGAGAGAAAAAAAAAACCCGAGAGAAGCAAAAGTAACTTTCGAAGGTTTAGTTACGGAAGCCCTACCCAATGGAATGTTCCGCGTTCGGCTAGAGAATGACACCATCATCCTAGGCTATATTTCAGGAAAGATACGGTCTAGTTCTATACGAATACTGATGGGGGATAGGGTCAAAATTGAAGTAAGTCGTTATGATTCAAGCAAGGGACGTATAATTTATAGACTTCCCCATAAGGATTCGAAGCGTATCGAAGACTCGAAGGATAGCGAAGATTTGAAGGATAGCGAAGATTTGAAGGATACCAAAGATTCAAAGGATTAGGTTTTTCTTTTTTTTTCTAGGGTAATAAATTCTAAGTTCTAAAATTCAAGCGAAGAGACTTATTTTTTCCAAAAGATTAGATTCATAGTTTAAAAAAGGATACGGAAATATGAAAATAAGAGCTTCCGTTCGTAAAATTTGTACAAAATGTCGACTGATTCGTAGGCGTGGACGAATTAGAGTCATTTGCTCTAATCCGAAGCATAAACAAAGACAGGGGTAATCTTTCGAAAAAGAACTTTACTTTCTAAAAAGTAAAAAAAAGTACCCGCGGAAATGTTCCAATTCCAAATAAAATAATTTCATTTAAAATAATTAAAGTAAAGGGTTTATTTTACCCTGAAACGGATATCTTTGTATCTTTTTTTCTTTTTTTTATTTCTAACTCATATTTATGAGATAATAAAATATGGCAAAAGCTATACCAAAAATTGGTTCACGTAAGAAAGTGCGTATTGGTTTACGTAGGAATGCACGTTTTAGTTTACGGAAGAGTGCACGTAGAATAACAAAAGGGGTTATTCATGTTCAAGCTAGTTTCAACAATACCATTATAACTGTTACAGACCCACAAGGTCGGGTGGTTTTTTGGTCCTCGGCCGGTACTTGTGGATTCAAAAGCTCAAGAAAAGCATCACCCTATGCTGGTCAAAGAACAGCAGTAGATGCTATTCGTACAGTAGGTTTGCAACGAGCAGAAGTTATGGTAAAGGGCGCTGGTAGTGGAAGAGATGCCGCATTACGAGCCATTGCTAAAAGTGGTGTGCGATTAAGTTGTATACGCGATGTAACACCTATGCCGCATAATGGATGTCGACCGCCTAAAAAAAGACGTCTGTAAAAGAATTAACCCGCTTTCAACTTTCATTTCAAGAGAAATAAACGATTCAATGATAAAATAATAATACTAGTCTATTATGGTTCGAGAGGAGGTAGCAGGATCCACTCAAACACTACAGTGGAAGTGTGTTGAATCAAGAGTAGATAGTAAGCGCCTTTATTATGGTCGTTTCATTCTGTCCCCGCTTAGAAAAGGTCAAGCGGACACCGTCGGTATTGCCTTGCGAAGAGCTTTACTTGGAGAAATAGAAGGAACATGTATCACACGTGCAAAATTTGGGAGCGTGCCGCACGAGTATTCTACAATAGCAGGTATTGAAGAATCCGTACAAGAAATTTTACTAAATTTGAAAGAAATTGTATTGAGAAGTAATCTCTATGGAGTTAGAGACGCATCCATTTGCGTCAAAGGTCCTAGATACATAACTGCTCAAGATATCATCTTACCGCCTTCCGTAGAAATCGTTGATACGGCACAACCTATAGCTAACTTGACAGAGCCCATTGATTTCTGTATTGATTTACAGATCAAGAGAGATCGTGGATATCAGACAGAACTCAGAAAGAACTATCAAGATGGAAGTTATCCTATAGATGCTGTATCCATGCCTGTTCGAAATGTGAATTATAGTATTTTTTCTTGTGGGAATGGAAATGAAAAACACGAGATACTTTTTCTAGAAATATGGACTAATGGAAGTTTAACCCCTAAGGAAGCACTTTATGAGGCTTCTCGTAATTTGATTGATTTATTTCTTCCTTTTCTACACGCGGAGGAAGAGGGCGCTAGTTTCGAAGAAAATAAAAACAGGTTTACTCCACCCCTTTTTACTTTTCAAAAAAGATTAACTAATCTAAAGAAAAACAAAAAAGGAATTCCATTGAATTGTATTTTTATTGATCAATTAGAATTGACTTCTAGAACGTATAATTGTCTAAAAAGGGCCAATATACATACACTATTGGACCTTTTGAGTAAGACTGAAGAAGATCTTCTGAGAATTGACAGTTTTCGTATGGAAGATAGAAAACATATATGGGACACTCTAGAGAAGCATCTCCCAATTGATTTACTTAAGAATAAACTCTCGTTTTAAATCCATTGCAATTTTTTTTCTTCTTCTTTTTCGAGTTAGAATAAAAAGAAAACAATTTAGCATCTTTGGTACAATCTATATTTTCGCGAAATGGATCATAATAAAATGGATTTTAGGTATCTAGGGAAGATTCACTTGGAAGTAACTATTTCCTAGATACCTATGGTACTTCACGGTTGAATGAATCAAAAAATATCTAAAAAAGACCTAAAGTTAATGATTTATCAATGGGTAATGTTGCTCCAATACCTAACCAAAGAGCTACTACAGTACCGATTAAAAAAACGGTCGTAGCTACTGGGCGGCGAAATGGATTTTGGAATTTATTGACATTCTCTAGAAAAGGTACTGTCAATAAGCCTGTTGGCACAGAAACCATTAAAAGAACGCCCAATAACTTATTGGGTACCGTACGGAGTATTTGAAACACGGGAAAGAAGTACCACTCGGGTAATATTTCCAGAGGAGTTGCAAACGGATCTGCCGGTTCACCAATCATTGATGGCTCGAGAACCGCTAAACCTACATTACATGCAATAGTACCTAGAATTACTACTGGAAAAATATATAAAAGATCGTTGGGCCATGCGGGTTCCCCGTAATAATTATGTCCCATCCCTTTAGCTAATTTAGCTCTTAATACAGGATCATTTAAGTCTGGTTTCTTTGTTATTGGGATAGGTGAACTCTTTAGGATCCATCCCCCAAAGGAACCGGACATGAGAATTTATCATCATCCGGCTCGAGCAAGAGTGAAAGAAATAAGACCGCGGAAGATCCTTAATAGAATTAAGGTTTATAATGACTCAATGACTCTAGGCAAGAAAAGCTTTATCAGATTCTCTTTTCCGAAGTTGCACCTACAACTACTCATTGAAAATAATCCTATTCTTATGGGTAAATGCTCAATATCCAAGTGGGCTTACAAATTTGATCATGATCAATTGCTTTGTGGATTGTCTCATGTCTCTTGATTAGTTGGTATTTATCCCCTCAATATCGCAAGTTTCTTACCTCCAAACAAAATATTTACTTGTTACTAATAAAAAATCAAAAAGTTTAGCCTACATTCTTCCTTAGATCCCTTCTTTTACTCCGATAGTATTGCGGATCACAATCGATGCAAAGAAAATGAATGCATTTCCATACTATAATAAAAAGGTAAGTGTAATAAATAGAGAACTGGATCATGTCACATGACTTATTCCATTTCTACTCTATGGGATCTTACGGAGCCTGTTCATGGATGACATGGTTGCGGTATGATCATAGAAGATATTCTCCTCAAGTGAACCAGCCTATCCTTCCTAGGTAGGGGACTTACATGTTGATTGGATGCGGAGACACCTTTGGTTGTGAATTCTAATGTGGCAGATCCAATTCTTTATCTGCATGGCCAAATCAATAATTCAAGTCACACACTCCCATAATCCGCCTTTTTTCTTTCGTAAAATTAACTTCAACTATTTGTATTGTATAAAAATACTTTGGAGTTGAAGAGAAGTATCCAAATGACATGTGTTATTTTACAATAACCCATGCTTGTAGCAATGAAATACCAAAACCTACCCGATATGATATATGATAATTATAATTCTCTATGATATGCCTTCCCTATAAAGGACCCGAAATACCTTGCTTACGTATCATTGGAAAGTGCATTAACATAAATACGGCAGTAAGCAGAGGCAGTACAAAGGTATGTAAACTATAAAAACGAGTCAAAGTGGATTGGCCCACACTAGCACTTCCGCGTAATAACTCCACTAAAGGCGATCCTATTACCGGAATGGCGTCAGGTACACCTGTCACAATTTTGACTGCCCAATAGCCAATTTGATCCCAAGGCAAAGAATAACCAGTTACACCAAATGATGCAGTCAAAACAGCCAAAACCACACCTGTGACCCAAGTTAATTCGCGGGGTTTTTTAAATCCCCCTGTGAGATACACACGAAATACATGCAGGATCATCATTAAAACCATCATACTTGCTGACCATCGATGAACTGATCGGATTAACCAACCAAAGTTGGCCTCGGTCATTATGTATTGAACCGAGGAAAAAGCCTCTGTAACGGTTGGTCGGTAGTAAAAAGTCATAGCAAAACCGGTAGCGACTTGTACTAGAAAACAAGTAAGTGTAATTCCCCCTAAACAATAAAATATGTTGACATGGGGAGGAACATATTTACTAGTTATATCATCTGCAATTGCCTGAATCTCAAGACGTTCCTCAAACCAATCATATACTTTATTGAGATAGGTAACTAACCCGAGTCCCCCTCTAAGAGCCGTATATGAAAATTTCATCTCGTACGGCTCAAGCAGAAACACAAAAATTTTCAACGAATATTAGAAAAAAGGTTCAAAACTTCATCAGCCACTGAATTGGGTCGATTTGCCTTGAAGATATCAAATAAGAAAAATCCGGAATATCTTCTTTGTGATGATAATGCCAAAAAATCTCAAGTTGGCGCGTCTTTCTTTCTTCCTTTCCCTTATGTTGGTCATTAGAGGCTTCTTGACTTTTCTCTTCCCTATAAAGGATTTGTTTTTTTATGCGTAATATAGAAATTATCTTGTTGAGATCCTATGAATCAGTTCAATTAAAACCTTAGATTCATACTAGAGCCACGATGATTTAGTCTCAAGCTAAACAAAAGGCAAGGGTTCTTCGAATAAGAACCGCTTGATAATCATTTATTGAATCAGTGTAATGACTCGACAAAATCGAGAGAAAAAAAGTTGTCTTTTGGGCAAACAAAATTGGAAGGAAGAAAATTTCTTTTTTATTTTTATTTAAGAACTACTTGAATTTTTCAGTCTGGTTGCGAGGTCTTAATAGTGAGTATGAATCATAGTTCCATTTTTTTTTGATCCACTCTATCTATTTCGTGTTCCAGATACTAGAATAAATAATATCTGACGAATTAGAATCATCTTGATAGAGATAACAGGCCCTTTCTATGTATTATCAATAGGATCAATTCTAACAAGTCACACACTCATATTCCAGAGATACCGAAACAAAAAAATTCCGCGGTCGAACTACCATAATATCTAGAAATGTAGATCTTAAACTAGAAAGGCTTTTTTGGATGGAAAAACTCTGACTTCCTAGTTTTAGTTAGTAGAAACCTAATTGGTTAAAATTCCGTCCAGTAAAACGGAAGAATTATAAATTTCTAAAATGATAGATAGGAATATAGCGAATAAAGCCATTGCGATCCCCATAAAAGGAGTAGTCCCCCAACCCGGGGCGACTTTCCCATATTCCGAATTCAAGGGTTTCAGTAAACTACCTGCACCAGTTCGTTTTGGCCTAGGTTTAGAACTATCTTCAACGGTTTGTGTAGCCATAAATTCTATTTAATCATTGGTGTTGACTTTGTATACTATTCCGTTGTAGTTGTAAATACACGATCTTTTCGTAGATCCATTGTAATCTTGAAATTCTATAAAAATGGAAACAGCAACTTTAGTCGCCATCTCCATATCTGGTTTACTTGTAAGCTTTACTGGGTATGCCTTATATACCGCGTTTGGGCAACCCTCTCAACAATTAAGAGATCCATTCGAAGAACACGGAGACTAATTTAAGTAAGAAGTCTCCCAGATAGGGGGACTTCTTACTTAAATGAAATTATTTTATTCTTTTAGTTGGAGTTGGTGGAACCTTAGGTGGTTCTCGGAAGAAGATAGCGAAAAAAATTATCCCTAAAGTCGAAACTAAAAGGAACGTATAAACCAATGCTTCCATAGATTCGATCCTGGTTTATTTACAATTATAACTTCCACACCTATTCATTTGTCATTTGGGATAATTTCCCATATAAAGAAAGAAAAAGAGTCAAAGAAAGGATGGGAGATGTTTCCCATGTCAAATCAAAAAAGAGAGGTGAAAGATACTATAACAATGTGTATCAAACTGCCTGTTTCCTTGTAGTTGGATCTCCCACTTTTTGGAATGTTCCAAATTCCACTTGAGCATCCAAATCTGGATCAATACCAGCAAAAACATCTCGGAACAATGTTCTAGCGCCATGCCAAATGTGTCCGAAAAAGAAGAGCAAAGCAAAGGTAGCATGACCAAAAGTGAACCAACCCCTTGGACTGCTGCGAAAAACACCATCAGATTTCAAAGTAGCCCGGTCTAATTCAAAAATTTCCCCTAATTGAGAACGCCTCGCATATTTTTTTACAGTAGCAGGATCAGAATAACTTACTCCATTAAGTTCGCCACCATAGAACTCCACCGTTACACCTACTTGTTCAACACTATATTTGGATTCTGCTCTTCTAAAAGGAACGTCTGCTCTAACAATTCCCTCCTCATCTACCAAAACAACCGGAAATGTTTCAAAAAAAGTAGGCATACGGCGTACAAAAAGCTCACGTCCTTCTTTATCTCTAAAGACGGGATGTCCTAACCATCCAACAGCTATTCCATCCCCATTGTCCATTGAGCCTGCTCTGAATAATCCCCCTTTTGCCGGATTATTACCAATATAATCATAAAAGGCTAATTTTTCGGGAATTTTAGACCAAGCTTCTGATAAACTAAGATTTTCGGCTAAACCATTGCTAACTCTTCGATATATTTCTTGCTGAAAGTATCCCTGATCCCACTGATAACGAGTAGGCCCAAATAATTCGATTGGGGTCGTTGCTGACCCATACCACATAGTTCCAGCAACTACGAAAGCTGCAAAAAAAACAGCAGCGATACTACTGGAAAGTACAGTTTCAATATTGCCCATACGTAATCCTTTATATAGACGTTGAGGCGGACGGACACTAAGATGGAATAAGCCCGCTAATATACCCAATGTACCCGCAGCAATATGATGAGAAGCTATTCCCCCCGGAACAAAAGGATCAAAACCTTCTGCACCCCACGCTGGATTTACAGCTTGTACTTTTCCAGTTAGTCCATAAGGATCGGATACCCATATCCCAGGACCATACAAACCCGTTACATGAAATGCCCCAAAGCCAAAGCAAGCCACCCCTGCAAGAAATAAATGAATTCCAAAGATCTTGGGCAAATCCAAAGAGGGTTTTCCCGTCCGCTCATCAGAGAATATTTCTAGGTCCCAATATACCCAATGCCAGATCGCTGCCAAGAAACACAAGCCAGAAAACACAATATGCGTACCTGCCACACCTTCATAACTCCAAATACCCGGATTTGTTACAGTTCCTCCTGAAATACTCCAACCACCCCACGAATCCGTTATTCCTAAACGAGTCATGAAGGGAATTACGAACATACCTTGTCTCCACATTGGATCCAGAACAGGATCAGAGGGATCAAAAACTGCTAATTCGTATAAAGCCATTGAGCCAGCCCAACCAGAAACTAGAGCTGTGTGCATTATATGCACCGCAAGCAATCGACCCGGATCATTCAATACGACAGTATGAACACGATACCAAGGCAAACCCATGGAAATACCCCTTTAGCAAAGAAAAATAGACACGATGTCGCTTTATTTTATCGCATTGAAAAAGACTATCCATATCCTATGTACCTAACCCTTCTAGGGGATTCTGTGTCAGAAAGCGCGAATATTTATTTCATTCCATTAAAAATAAGAAGCCAATTCTGTTCATAAGAAGAAAGAGAAGCAGATCTATTCTATACTCGATAAGTGCCAATATGCAATGGGTAACTTGGCCAATTTGGAAAAAACGAAGAATAGATCGCTACCCCTCTTTGTTTAGCATTCAAATCACCCATTCCCTTTTCTTTATTCAATCTGTCTTACATTCCTTATATGTATAACCTTTCAATCTACGTATTAATAGAATCTATAATATTCATATAGAATAAGAATAAAAATTAAGACAATAAACTGCGGATTCTTTCTTTCTGTTCCATTCTTACGTTTCCATATTAAAGTGTGGTTTTCTTACTTAAATTTAATAATATTAATCTAATATGCCCATTGGTGTTCCAAAAGTACCTTACCGGATTCCTGGAGATGAGAGAAGCGACTTGGGTTGACTTATACAATGTTATGTATCGAGAAAGGACACTTTTTTTAGGTCAAGAGATTCGTTGCGAGATCACGAATCATATTACAGGTCTCATGGTATATCTGAGTATAGAAGATGGAATTAGTGATATTTTTTTGTTTATAAACTCCCCAGGCGGGTGGCTAATCTCAGGAATGGCTATTTTTGATACGATGCAAACGGTGACACCAGATATATATACAATATGCCTCGGAATAGCCGCCTCCATGGCGTCCTTCATTCTGCTTGGAGGAGAACCCACCAAGCGTATAGCATTCCCTCACGCGAGGATTATGCTTCACCAACCTGCTAGTGCTTATTATCGGGCAAGGACACCAGAATTTTTACTAGAAGTAGAAGAGTTACACAAAGTTCGCGAAATGATCACAAGGGTTTATGCAGTAAGAACAGGCAAGCCTTTTTGGGTTGTATCCGAAGACATGGAAAGGGATGTTTTTATGTCAGCAGACGAAGCCAAAGCTTATGGACTTGTCGATATTGTAGGGGATGAAATGATTGACAAGCACTGCGATACTGATCCAGTGTGGTTTCCAGAAATGTTTAAGGATTGGTAGTGTCCGGATTTCTTGTAAAGTTATTTCACAGCTAAATTCGTGTTTTCCTCGATTTAATAGAAAATAGAAAGACTTCATGATGAGCAATCATCAGGTTAAGATGGATCTAAACCAATCCATTTTTTTCTATATACATACAACATGCCGACGGTTAAACAACTTATTAGAAACGCAAGACAGCCAATACGAAATGCTCGAAAAACGGCCGCGCTTAAAGGATGCCCTCAGCGTCGAGGAACATGTGCTAGGGTGTATGTGCGACTCGTTCAGATCATGACTTCAAACAAATATAAAAAAAATTGAAGTATCCATGATTAGTACCAATGAATAGGATATAGCTTCTCTATCCTAGATTTCTATGGTATATGGAATTTATGGTTTCCTTTGGTGCAAATCCAATTATCTAAATTGGAAATAAGAAGCAATTCTCCCATTGGTAGCAAATGGTTATCCATTAAGCGGAGGAAATAGTAATAAAAAGAAAAAGGCTTATGCTCCTTTATCTTAAAAGAACGGACTAACAGGGTCAGCTACTTAGCCAACTTTCATAATTAAATACCGTCACTGTATGGATAACTCTTATTGTGAAAAGAGCTATTTACTCTATAATGGATAGGTAGAGCCAAAGAATGTGGACTATACAAGTTCGCAATACCTTTTGATGAAAGAAAGGGCTCCGGTGTATAGAGAGGGCCTCACCGTTTAAAAGGGAACCATAGAAACGATGGAACCCACTATTTTTTTTAGTATTATTAGAATGAATTTGTTATTTCGTATAGAAATAACTGAACGGAGTGGAATAAAAAATCGTGGTTGGGAAGGTTACTATAGCAAAAGCCATTGGAATTAATATTTTATATATCGGAATAATTAGTTTTGTTATTAATGAGAAAAAGGGTGGCTAAAAGAAGAGAAATCATTAGTTATTCATTAAGGTTAATTTGATTCAATGACCAGAGTTCCGCGAGGATATATAGCCCGGAGACGACGAACAAAAATGCGTTCATTTGCCTCAAACTTTAGAGGGGCTCATTTAAGACTTAATCGAATGATTACCCAACAGGTAAAAAGAGCTTTTGTTTCCTCTCATCGAGATAGAGGTAGGCAAAAGAGGGATTTTCGTCGTTTGTGGATCACTCGGATAAACGCAGCAACGCGGGTATATAAAGTATTCGATAGTTATAGTAAATTAATACACAACCTGTACAAGAAGAAATTGATTCTTAATCGTAAAATGCTTGCACAAGTAGCTGTATCAAATCCAAATAATCTTTACACGATTTCCAATAAAATAAAGATCATCAATTAAAGGTATAAATAAAGTAATATACTGGAATAATAAAAGATGAATTCCCGGAGAGGGAACTCCGGGAAGATACAATAAATTAAGATTAAGTGGTAGGAATCAACGAGCTGGATTACTTTCTTTATAATATATATAGGTCTGGCCCTTTCGAATTCGAATAAAACATCAACAATCGGAACTTAAGTTCCGGTTGTTGTTTCTTAAATTTTGGTTGTTGTTTCTTAAGTTTCGATTGGAATTGTACTTTTGCGTTAATTGAGGAATATGTCTATTTTTTCTGGGTCTAGAACCTGTAATTATTGAAATTGACTGGGCTTGAAATTGCTTTTCGTTCTCATAGTTACGAAACGGTAAGAAAGATAAAATACGAGCCTGTTTTATAGCAAGAGTAATTAATCGTTGTTGTTTCAAGGTTAATCTATTTATTCGTCTCGATAATATTTTTCCTTGTTCACTAATAAATCTATTAATTAAACTCATGTTTCTATAATCAATTCGATCTCCCGGGCCAATCCGGGGACGCCTACGAAAAGGTTGTTTAGATTTACGAAAAGGTTGCTTGAATTTACGAAAAGTTTGCTTGGATTTACGAAAGGGTTGCTTGGATTTATTAAAAGTTTGCTTGGATTTACTAAAGGGTTGCTTAGATTTAAGAAAAGGTTGTTTAGATGTATACATGATTTATTCCTTATTTAAAATTTGAAAATTTGAAAATTCACTTCTTTATTTTATTAATTTAGGATCCAGAAGAAGTAGTTTTTCTTTGATCCATATCTTATTTGATTCATATTATAGTATATGAATACCCTCTATACATATGAAATAATATCTACCGGAAATCAGATGAGTTGATTTGTATTTTGTATTCTATACTATGTTTTCTTTATATATTAAATATGAAGTTCTTACTCTTTCTGTTGTTTGGAAAGATCAAACACACGATGTTCCTATTTCTTTATTTCGTGATGAGTCGTATGCTTGCGACAATAACGACAAAATTTTTTGAATTCTAATTGTCCGGGTGTATTGTGGCGATTCTTTTGAGTACTATATCTAGAAATCCCCGTCGATTCCTCATTGGCACCTTTTCGAACACAACTGATGCATTCCAAAATAACTCTGATTCTAACATCTTTTCCCTTGGCCATGAACCTCCTTTTCTTTTTGGATTGACTTAACTTAATTCTTCTACTTATTCTTTTATTCTTCTATTTTGAATCCGAAGAAGAAGAATAAAATTCATTAGAATAATTTTTTTTTATTCTTTAATTAAGTAATAAAAAATAGAGAAATAATTAAAGAATACAATCCTTGTCGAATTAGCAAAGATTTTGGTTCGAAATCCTTTCATTTAATTAGCCAGCCCCGCCTTTTCTATGCTCTGATTTCTGAGGCCTTATTTAGCTTGGGTACCCCTTTAAATTGAATTTCTATTTTCAAAAATGGGGTTTACCAAATTTTTAATGACTCTGAGGTTCAACCCAATCCATCTTTTCTTTCTTTTTCCTTCCGATACTAAAAAAAGATTGAAAAGGATCAAATTTTGTCATATCACGAAGAAATCTATCCCTCCCATAGCAATAACTAGAATTAAAAAAAAGGGAATGACAAAGCATCTGGGAATAAACGATTAATTTCTATCAATAAACCTGCTAAAGCACCAAACCATAGAGTACTTAGCACGGGTGCTACAGAGAGATATGTTTTTATATCCCGCATTGAAAATCCTCCTTCCTTGTTGGAATACATATATGATCATAAACTCTTGCCCAAGATTGTTATGCTATATATAAAATGAACCATATCGACGAAATTTTCCTATCCCTAAAAAAGAAAAAGATGACCCCTTCTTCCTATATATTACCAAGGAAAAGTAATCCTTCTTTTATAGGCGAAATTATATTGGATTTTATATGTATATAATTCCTTAATTATATGAGACCAAAAAGAAGAAATGACACGAGGGTTCTATATATAGATAGAGAAAGAAAGAAGAAGAAAATTATGATGTGGAAAAGAAGACAGGAATTGTGTACAATGGCATTGTACAACAATTTAATTTGGAAAAGGGATGTAGCGCAGCTTGGTAGCGCGTTTGTTTTGGGTACAAAATGTCACAGGTTCAAATCCTGTCATCCCTACCTATTACTTCTTTCTTCTTTATAGGCAGTAGCGACGAGATCAATTAAAGTAAAGTGGGTATAACTTGAATTTGTGGAGACTATACGTACGTGAGATACATTAGGAATAGAAAAAGATTTTCTTTTTGAATGAATGAAAGCGCTCTTAGTTCAGTTCGGTAGAACGCGGGTCTCCAAAACCCGATGTCGTAGGTTCAAATCCTACAGAGCGTGATTCCATCTATTTTATGTCGAAGCAGAGTAAAATAACTTAACAAAATTGAATTGTAACTCCAATTTCAATTTGACCTCCTCTCTGGTCTGGAGGAGGTCAATCAAAAAAAAAAAATGACTCAATCAAAGATCCAACTGATCCCCACGCCTGTATTGCAAATACGCAGTCACGAATAATCCCGCTAAAGTAATAGGAATTAGGCCTAAGACGATTCCAAATAGAAAAACTTCAATCATTTCGATTTGTTCGAGGGGATAAAAAAAGAGGTACGATCTATCCCTAAATAGTACTCTAAATTATCCACGAATCTCAATGACCAAGAAAAGAATTCCTAATTAGTCTGGAAAAGAGTCGTAGAATGCCAGGAATCCCAAAGAAAGATTTTTCTTTTCTGAATTATAATTATTCAGTCAATTCAAATAAGGCGTATCTTGTTCAAGCCAATAAATAGAGCTGGGGTTATAGTTAAAGCAGCCAGTAGAAAACCAAAATAACTAGTTAAAGTAAGCATGAAAGAGTTAAATTCCATTTATTTTTTTTTACTACACTACATATGTTGGTAAAGCATTTACCTAAGTTATGGAAAATTCATAATTCATCAGTTATTTTAGATAATACTAAAAAACAAGATAGAGTAAGATACAGAAGTGTAAAAGAAAGTGGATTCATCAGATGATACATGAGTCCCTAATTCCGAATCAAGAGATTTGTTGTGGAATTTGTCAATTGAGTAAAGTAATAATATTAAGAACTAGATCATCTAACCCCATTGAATGAAAAAAAGAAATTCAATTTTCAGGGAAATTTTTGAATAAGAGATAAATAAACAATTGAATTTGAAAAAAAAAACTTCTTTCTATTTTGGATAATTTCTTTTTCAATAGGACCCTCTTTTTGGAGTGAACGATCGAATATTCCCCTATTCCTTCTTATTTTAACTGATTGTATTCCATATGGAATAAGAGGAGAACAAAAGCATTCCACGACCTGCCAAGGGGCTGTTAAAAAAAAAAAAAAAAGAAAGCTCTTCCTTGAATTTACTTTATTTTTATTCCTTTTTCGAACTCCAACCAAAGTAGATTCGAAGACGAGTCACTTCAATTATCCTTTTAAGTTCTATTCTATCTTCTGTCTTTCCCTATTTCATCTCGTAAAGTTCCGCGCTCGCAGTTTGGTCAAGAAAGTTAGACCTAATCCAACAAACAATACAAGGATGAATTACGAATTATGAAAGGATAGATTTCACATATACTTGTCTTGTATTGTGTCAGTATGAGAATATCCTTCCTAAATTATTTATCCAAACCTATTGATCATTAACTTAGATTTTCCCAAGATTTTGGCTGCTATTCCGAATTACTCTATTATTCCGAAGCCAATGAAAAGTAAGTAGAACCTACAAAAATGGGGTTTTCTATTGATGCCTTGAATAACATATAGCTTACCTATAGACAAAAAAAAAATAAAAAAGTAATTATGTTTCGGAACCAGGCAAAACCAGATTGCTGTGCCATAGGAAGGATAGCTATACTAATTCGGTATACTCAAAATACACCTTTGGTACAAAATTGACAATCTCACAAGGATGAAATATCAGTAATTTTCTATTTACTGGTCGATCCCATCTTTTACGGAATCAATTCCTTTTTTGAATGTACAAAAATTTTGGGAGTTCAGCATGTCTGGAAGCACGGGAGAACGTTCTTTTGCTGATATTATTACCAGTATTCGATACTGGGTTATTCATAGCATTACTATACCTTCCCTATTCATTGCGGGTTGGTTATTTGTCAGTACGGGTTTAGCTTATGACGTGTTTGGAAGTCCTAGGCCAAACGAGTATTTCACGGAAAGCCGACAAGGAATTCCGTTAATAACCGACCGTTTTGATTCTTTAGAACAACTCGATGAATTTAGTAGATCCTTTTAGGAGGCCCTCAATGACCATAGATCGAACCTATCCTATTTTTACAGTGCGATGGCTGGCTATTCACGGACTAGCTGTACCTACTGTTTTTTTCTTGGGATCAATATCAGCAATGCAGTTCATCCAACGATAAAACAAATTCCAACTATAGAACTATGACACAATCAAACCCGAATGAACAAAATGTTGAATTGAATCGTACCAGTCTATACTGGGGTTTATTACTCATTTTTGTACTTGCTGTTTTATTTTCCAATTACTTCTTCAATTGAGAGAAAGAAAGAGACTAATAAGAATTCTCTTATCCCATTTGGAAGGATACCATCCTTATAACTACCCATGACTGTTTTTGTCTCTAGCATGACCAATTGATAAAATGTGGAGGAAAGTAGGGGAAATGGCCGATACTACTGGAAGAATTCCTCTTTGGCTGATAGGTACTGTAGCTGGTATTGCTGTGATTGGTTTAGTAGGTGTTTTCTTTTATGGTTCATATTCTGGATTGGGTTCATCTCTATAGTAATCGGAGGGACCAGATTGTAAACATGAAAAAGTAGGAGCTTAGCGGGTCCTTACCCCCCTTTATCTGATTAGAGCGGAAAGGACCCGCGGAATTTTTATTTTACTCTTATAACGCGAATTGAATCTATTCGATTCACTCTTATGAAGCAACAAGAAAAAGAGATCACTCGAGGATCCAATATCTTATTCCACGAAGGAAGTATCCTGAAAATCCTTGATTTAGTTTCGAGTAATAAACTAATAAAACCTTAATCAAAACTATTCAACTAGCCTAAAAATAAAAAAACCTTCAATGGAAGAGTTTACTTTTTTTTTGCAAAATTTCTGTAAATTTGAAGTTGAACTTAATTAAACAAGCCAAGCAATTTGCTCACAATCACAAGAAATTTTTCCCCCGCCATATTTTCTTCCCCTCTGTTTGTCCACTACCTCGGCTAAACCTAAGCAAAAGAAAAAGAGGTCCAAGAGACAGACCCGAATAAAGAAGAAATAGTAATCTTTGACGAATTAGGAAGAAAAAGGATTCTTATTTTGATACAAGAAGAATCGGCACAAGAAAAAGGCTTTTTCTTGTGCCGAATAGACGATTAAGAAGACCTGCAATCCCTCCGAAAAAGAAGAAATTTTAATTTGATTGTTCTCGCCTTTGCCTTGGATTCTCTTCTTTTGCATGGGATATAAATAAGGAATTCCAGACATCTCATAAACAAAAAGCAGTCTAAACAAAAAAAGGATTTCCAAAATAGATCATAGATAATTCTAGCAATTGCCAATAAATCGAGGCTTTTTACCAACTTGATGGTAAGAAATCCCGGGACCTAGAAATTCATTTCGTACAATTGAACCTTTTCAAACTGTTTCTTTTTGAGAACCAAAAAAACTTGTGCCAAAATAACGGATGCGAAGAAGAACAAAAGGCCTTGGACACGTAATGGATCCTGAAGCACGATTTCTGCGTCCCCCTGACCAAAACCTCCCACATTAGGATTGCTTGTTAATGGTTGATCAAGCTTGATGGATTCCCCCTCTGAAACAAGAAGTTCTGGTCCGGGAGGTATAATATCAATCACTTGGCGTCCATCTGATGCATCAACTATGGATATTTCATACCCCCCCTTTTCTTTACGTAGTATTTTTCTTACTATACCTGTTGACGTAGCATTATAGACTGTATTGTTACTCTTGCTACCATCAGGATAGATCTGTCCTCTTCCTCGGTTTCCCCCTACATATATGGGATATTTTAAGAAATGAGCATCTTTCTTCGTAGCAGGATCAGGGGAAAGAATGGGAAAGACAATTTCACTATATTTCTTACCGGGAACAGGGCCTATCACAAGAATGTTTTTTTTATCGGGACGATAACTCTGAAAAGCAAGATTTCCTATCTTTTCTTTTAACTCAGGGGAAATACGATCGGGCGGCGCTAATTCGAATCCCTCGGGCAAAATAAGAACAGCACCTACATTCAACCCTCCCTTTTTTCCATTAGCAAGAACTTGTTTCAATTGCATATCATAAGGAATTCGAAGAACTGCTTCAAATACAGTATCGGGAAGCACAGCTTGGGGAACTTCAATATCGACGGGCTTGCTAGCTAAATGGCAATTGGCACATACAATTCGTCCAGTTGCTTCTCGTGGGTTTTCATAACCCTGCTGCGCAAAAATGGGATATGCATTTGAAATAGATGTCCGAGTTATTACGTATATCATGATCGATACAGAAATCGATCGAGTTATCTGTTCCTTTACCCAAGAAAAAGTATTTCTATTTTCCATGTCCAATCGCAGATCCCAGAATTTCTACAATAAATTAGATAGGTAGCTAAGCTAATCTAGTTCCCTATACACGAATCTGTTGTCATTCTACTGCAACAGTTGTACTGCAATGATGAATACCTTAAAGTAGGTATAAATAGAAAGAATTTTGCTAAAATGGAAAAGGGCTTTCTTTCTAAAAAAAGATGCTTGCTAATTTGATTAATATTAATATCGGGAGATCAAATGAATTTATGCTTCACTAATTGAATGATAAATGACTACAAGCGAAGGAGATAGACGATTTAAACAAAAAAAGACCCAAAATTTCAAACATGTATCTAGAATTACTGGAAAACTACAAACAAAAATAGTGAAAATAAGCTCGTTAGGAGCCCATCCAAAATCGTTGTAGACCCAACGAATTACTAGTTCCCAACCACGGGTGGAGTGAAATCCAACAAAAAAATCAGTAACTAAAAGAATAAAAAAAGCTTTTATTGAGTCATTTAAATTATAGAAGAATTCCTGAACCCAAGAATTCAAAATGACAAGTTCCTCTTTACCCAGAAAAAAAGAACCACTTAGAATAGCCAAACAGATTATATTTGTCGAGAAATGCAAAATGGTATGGAGATGATCCTCATTATTTATTTTGACCCATTGTATTATTTCCTTGTGTATTCCTGTAGGAGGTTTTTGTACATGTGTCTTTAGTTTCCCTTTTATCATCTCGTCCAAGAGAGAAAGTTCTTCTAATTCTATGAATCTTTCTAGAATCCTTTTCTCTTGAATATCAGTTAAGAGAGTTTCGGATTGCCTGGTATTCCACCAATTCTTAATCCAAAGTTCCAGACATTTGTTAAATGAGGAAGAGACCCCCCAAGGCAAAAGTACGATAAATACAAGATATAGTAAAGAAGGCAATGCTTTCTTTTTTTTCATTTTTGATCTGTAAATGGAGTTGTTAATGAATATGCTTCATTCGCTGACTCTATTCCATTCCCTGACTCTATATGATGATATTTCTATTTCATGATATTTCTATTTCTTTGAAGCAAAAACTCTATAGGTTTGATACCCTGTATCTATTCTTCTTTTTTGTATATTAGTTATTAGTGGAATTTCAGTGCATTGGGTTCTTTCTTAGATCTAGATGGAATGAAATAGTGAAATAGAATAAAAAAAAAGCCCTTTCGGATGAAAAAGGAAGAATAGTATGCGATATATCTAACTTGGATAAAAAAAAATTAAAAGCAAATTTCTCTTATCCTCGTTTGTTCCTTCCTTTAGATAAATACTTAAAAATCCCCTTACAATAACAAATCCAATTTAGAAGGGACTTCCTCCCTGTGTTGAGAAAACTTTTCTTCTTCCAATTCTTCTTTTCTTCATTCAACTCAGTTCAAAAAAGATACCTCAAAATACTTCAATTGGTACGCGCAAGAAATAGGCCAATTCGGCAGCTTTTTGTTCAATTTCTCGTGGAGTAAAAAATTTATCATCAGTACGAGTCAAGGGAATGATCCCCTGGCCCCGGATTTCCATATAAAGAATACGACGAGGATAAAGACCCTCTTTAACCTGAATTCTAATTGATTGGATATCCCGCATAAGGAATCGAAGGAAGACGCGACGTTTTATTCCAGGGAATCCCCAACGAAAAATGCACACTATTCCCTCTTTTCTATCGAATCGGTCATAACCACTACCTACATTCCACAAAATAGTACACCACAAGTAGGAGCTAATGAATAGGCCTGCGATTCCGTAGAAAGACATCACGACCCCCTGCGGAAAAAAAAGAATTTCTTGAGATGGAAGTATAGATATAATATTCTTACCAAGATAACTGGAAATCCCAACCGATAAGAATCCTAGTGAACCTAGAAAAAGAATACAGGCCCAGAAAAAATTACCCCTTTTTCGAGAACCTTTTAGAAGTTCTACCCATATGTGTTCTGATCGCCAATTCATATTAGATATACTAAATCCAGCAGCGGTCGATTGAAATTGAGAGAATAAGCTAAATAATTTTGACTTTACTTTTTTTGATTCTGAAATCGCCTTCAGCAACTAGTACTCCTGTGAAATAATAGGTTAGTACATTGACTTTCTATTCAAAAAATATTCGTTGATTCAATTAAAATAAATAAAATAAAACTCGCTATACCTGGCTCTGCATATTCATGCATTTATGCTCGTAGCCTATATCCGCATCCATAACCGTTTTTCATTTGTGTGTAGAAAGTGTGTGTAGAAAAAGCCACATACCCTACCATATTATATTACTTACACTAAAAAATACTAGACAATCTTATTTTTTTGCACATAAAGAAATAAAGAAGTCATTGCAATTGCCGGAAATACTAAGCCTACTAAAGGCACGAAAATAGAAGGTAAGTTTAAATCCGTCATGGAATAGGTGTCTCAATTCAAATTTACTATTTCTATCTAGTCGAAAAATATCTTAAGATTCTTATGATATAATTAAGTATATCTATTATAAGGAATATTGACTATTGTATTGTATTTTTTATTTTTAGTTTGAAAAATATTCTGTAAAAAAAATGAAAGGATAATAAGAAAATTCCAAAAAAGGAGAACTAATTAAAAAGATTTTATTTTGATTTTCCCATCCTCATGGCCTTTCTATCTTTCTAATCTAATTTGAAATTGGATTCAAAAGAAAGCGGTTAGAATTTACTTCCTGCATACATACTTCTCTAGAAGCGCATACAATAATGCGTGGTAAAGGCGGAAAAATAGTATATTCAATCAAAATCAAAGGGCAAATTATCTTACCTACTATAGATCCCCTACTACCCTCTTAGACTTTAAAAGGCGATATACCACCCAAAGAAAGGGTATGAAAATGCCGGGTGGAGTTAGCTTTTCGACGAAGACCTGTCCCGTGCAGCGAAGCCCTGTTAGTAAGACCCCCCGCAATAATGGATTATAGAAGAATATTATTCCAAATACTCCTCTGGACGCATATAGTAGCATTGCGATTCCGAATCTTTTTTATTTATGAATATGAACAGAAAAAATTCATTGTATCGTTGGGTCGGAGCGGAGGTTTGGTCCAGAAAAATTAGAAACAAAACGTCTACTCTACCGCATTGAAGTCTATAGCGCTGTATTTCCACGAAAGTATAATTCTTACCATCAGGATACGATCCTTTCTTTTGAACTAAACGTCTCTACGATGGGTCCAGGTTCTATGTCCAATCCCAAATCAAGGATTTCTCGCTCTTGATCGGAGTCATAAACTAAAAAAAAACTACCTTTTTATCCTTTTTCTCAAGGTTATAGAAAACTTCCTTATCTAGTTCTAGCATTTTGAAAAAAAAAAAATGCTTCTTTTTTTACACACAGTTCGAGTCACTTGTTGACTCACGATTACGCCTGTTAAAAGTTTCAAACGTCCTCTTTTTTGAAATTGAAAGAGAGTCCTATAAAAAGGTCTAACTTCCAAACTATGTCTTTTTTCATTCATTCTCCTTTAGTTTTTTTCTCTATCTAGAAGTGGAATAGAATAACCCGGTTGAAGGGTAATGATCATACGTCTGTAATGCATTGTATGGCCCAGAATAGGTCCTATTCTTCTACCTTTTCCAGGTAGTCGATGGCTATTCACAGCTACCACCTTAACACCAAAGAAGAGTTCGACCCAATGCTTTATTTCTGTCTTAGTGAATCCCGATTCGACATTAAAAGTATATTGATTCTTTCCCAATAAACGAAGACTTTTTTCTGTAAATACTGCGTATTTGATTCCATTATCATTATCATATGATAATACTATATTTTATTATTTTATTATTTTATTTGTATTTCTTTATTGTATTATACCTTAATATATATATTCTAGATATATAGAATAGACGAATCTCAATTTGTCAAGTCTCATGATCATATCATGATCTATTTTTATTCGGCTCAATCTTTTTTTTCTAAAAAAGATTGAGCCGAGTTTAATTGCAATCAATTAGAAGAATAAAGAAGAATTACTGCATTTCATAACTGATTTTTTTCTCTTTTTATTTCGTTTCTTTTTTATTTATACCTTCTTTATCTTTAGTTTTATCTAGTTAATCAATAGTATCTACCGGCTCGAACTCGAATTTGATCGCCTTCCATACTTCACAAGCTGCGGCTAGTTCAGGACTCCATTTGCAAGCTGCTCGGATAATTTCATTACCTTCGCGAGCAAGATCGCGCCCTTCGTTACGAGCTTGTACACAGGCTTCTAAAGCCACTCGATTAGCTGCTGCACCAGGTGCATTTCCCCAAGGATGTCCTAAAGTTCCTCCACCAAATTGTAATACAGAATCGTCCCCAAAGATTTCGGTCAGAGCTGGCATATGCCAAACATGAATACCACCTGAAGCTACCGGTATAACACCTGGCATGGATACCCAGTCCTGAGTGAAAAAGATACCGCGAGCACGATCTTTTTCAATAAAATCATCGCGCAATAAATCAACAAAACCTAAAGTCATTTCGCGTTCCCCTTCTAACTTACCTACTACTGTACCGGAGTGGATATGATCTCCCCCAGACATACGCAATGCTTTAGCTAATACACGGAAATGCATACCATGATTTTTCTGTCTATCAATAACTGCATGCATTGCACGGTGAATGTGAAGAAGTAGGCCATTGTCGCGGCAATAATGAGCCAAAGTAGTATTTGCGGTGAATCCCCCAGTTAAGTAGTCATGCATTACAATAGGAACCCCTAATTCTCTTGCAAATACAGCTCTCTTAATCATTTCTTCACATGTACCCGCAGTCGCATTCAAGTAATGCCCCTTGATTTCACCGGTTTCGGCCTGTGATTTATAAATAGCTTCGGCACAAAAGACAAAACGGTCTCTCCAGCGCATAAATGGTTGTGAGTTTACGTTTTCATCATCTTTGGTAAAATCAAGTCCACCACGTAGACACTCATAACACGCTCTACCATAATTTTTTGCGGATAATCCCAATTTTGGTTTAATAGTACATCCCAATAAAGGACGACCGTACTTGTTCAACTTATCTCTTTCAACTTGGATACCATGAGGCGGGCCTTGGAAAGTTTTTGAATAAGTAGGGGGAATTCGTAGATCCTCCAAACGTAGAGCACGTAGGGCTTTGAAACCAAATACGTTACCTACAATGGAAGTAAACATGTTAGTAACGGAACCCTCTTCAAATAGGTCTAATGGATAAGCTACATAACAGATCCATTGGTTGTCTTCCCCAGCAACAGGCTCGATGTGATAGCATCGTCCTTTGTAACGATCAAGACTGGTAAGTCCATCAGTCCAAACAGTTGTCCATGTACCAGTAGAAGATTCGGCAGCTACTGCAGCCCCTGCTTCTTCGGGCGGAACCCCAGGCTGAGGACTTACTCGGAATGCTGCCAAGATATCAGTATCCTTAGTTTCATACTCTGGGGTGTAGTAAGTCAATTTATAATCTTTAACACCAGCTTGAAATCCAACACCTGCTTTAGTTTCTGTTTGTGGTGACATAAGTCCCTCCCTATAACTCTTGAATTAAGAATTCTCACAATAACAGGGTCTACTCGATGTTAATTAGGCGTAAATGAAACTTTAGCAAAAATCTCGTAAAACAAAAAGGATATTCAATTAATATAATATCAACTCATTAAAGAAAATTGAGGGCATGCTTAGGTTAATGAATATGTTTCATTCATATATAATGCGTACACCCTGTGTATGTTCTATCCTATAGGAATTCCAATATAGGAATTCGATAGGAATTGAGTTGTTGTTATGGTAAGTTAACACGGTTCGTTATTAAACCATGGATTTGATTTACCAAATCCATAATTATTGTATACTCTTTGATAGATATAGCGCAACCCAAATTAATTCCTAATCCTTATTTTACAAGTTCTTAATAGTTCTCTTTTCTTATTTTGAATGCAAATACCTAACTAAATACTAATAAAATTCTTTGTTGACAGCAATCTATGCTTCACAGTAGTATATATTTTGTATATCGAAGTCCTAGATAGGAAAGTAGAGTAGGCACAGATCCTCCACAAAAGGCAAAATGTATATGAAAAAAAAGATTGATTGAACTTTCCAATGGACTCATTCCATGAGTAAACGATTGAATGGGATTCGCTTGGGCAACGAAATCAAGTCCTGGTCCCCTTTTCTCTCTTATTGAATTAACTAATTCATTTCCTTTTTACTTTTGGATTTTTTTTGATTTGATTTGGCATTATTCAACAATAAAAAAAGAAAAATTTCGACAAATTCCTTTTTTTAATTATGTGATAATTATGAGAACCAATCCTACTACTTCTCCTCCCGGGGTTTCCACAATTGAAGAAAAAAGTACAGGTCGTATCGATCAAATTATTGGACCCGTGCTGGATGTCACTTTTCCCCCAGGCAAGTTACCTTATATTTATAACGCTTTGGTAGTCCAGAGTAGAGACACTGCCGATAAGCAAATTAATGTGACTTGTGAGGTACAACAATTATTAGGAAATAATCGAGTTAGAGCTGTAGCTATGAGTGCTACGGACGGGTTGATGAGAGGAATGGAAGTGATTGACACGGGAGCTCCTCTCAGTGTTCCGGTCGGTGGAGCTACTCTCGGACGAATTTTCAACGTTCTTGGGGAGCCTGTTGACAATTTGGGTCCTGTAGATAGTAGTGCAACGTTCCCTATTCATAGATCTGCGCCTGCCTTTATCGAGTTAGATACGAAATTATCCATCTTTGAAACAGGTATTAAGGTCGTCGATCTTTTAGCTCCTTATCGACGTGGAGGAAAAATAGGACTATTTGGGGGGGCTGGAGTAGGTAAAACAGTACTGATCATGGAATTAATCAATAACATTGCTAAAGCTCATGGGGGCGTATCCGTATTCGGTGGAGTAGGGGAACGGACTCGTGAAGGAAATGATCTTTATATGGAAATGAAGGAATCCGGAGTAATTAATGAAAAAAATATTGAGGAATCAAAGGTAGCTCTAGTCTATGGCCAAATGAATGAACCACCGGGAGCTCGTATGAGAGTTGGTTTAACTGCCCTAACTATGGCGGAATATTTCCGAGATGTTAATAAGCAAGACGTGCTTTTATTTATCGATAATATCTTTCGTTTTGTTCAAGCAGGATCAGAGGTATCCGCTTTATTAGGGAGAATGCCCTCCGCAGTGGGTTATCAACTACTCTTAGTACAGAAATGGGTTCTTTGCAAGAAAGAATTGCTTCTACTAAAAAGGGATCTATAACTTCGATTCAAGCAGTTTATGTACCTGCAGACGATTTGACCGACCCTGCCCCTGCCACAACATTTGCACATTTGGATGCTACTACCGTACTTTCCAGAGGATTAGCTTCCAAGGGTATTTATCCAGCAGTAGATCCTTTAGATTCAACCTCGACTATGTTACAGCCTCGGATCGTTGGCAACGAACATTATGAAACTGCGCAAAGAGTTAAGGAAACTTTACAACGTTACAAAGAACTTCAGGACATTATCGCAATTCTTGGCTTGGATGAATTATCGGAAGAGGATCGTTTAACTGTAGCAAGAGCAAGAAAAATTGAGCGTTTCTTATCACAACCGTTCTTTGTGGCAGAAGTTTTTACTGGTTCTCCAGGAAAGTATGTTGCTCTTGCGGAAACTATTAGGGGATTTCAACTAATCCTTTCGGAGAATTAGACGGCCTACCTGAACAGGCTTTTTATTTGGTGGGTAACATCGATGAAGCTAGCACGAAAGCTATAACCTTAGAAGAGGAGAACAAATCGAAGAAATGAAATTAAATCTTTATGTACTGACTCCTAAGCGAATTATTTGGGATTGTGAAGTGAAAGAAATCATTTTATCCACTAATAGTGGCCAAATTGGCGTATTACCAAACCACGCCCCATTAACACAGCAGTAGATATGGGTCCTTTGAGAATACGCCTCCTCAACGACCAATGGTTAACAGCGATTCTGTGGAGCGGTTTTTGCGAGAATAGTTAATAATGAGATCATCATTTTAGGAAATGATGCGGAACTGGGTAGTGATATTGATCCGGAAAGAAGCTCAAAAGGCACTTGAAATAGCCGAAGCTAACTTGAGTAAAGCTGAGGGTACGAAAGATTTGGTTGAAGCGAAGCTCGCTCTCAGACGAGCTAGGATACGAATCGAGGCTGTCAATTGGATTCCCCCATCCAATTGAAGACAATCCAGTGGTTTATAGTTGATACAAAGAAAAAGGGAAGAGGGGTAGAAAAAGTTATTAGATAGCGAAGCGAAGTAAGTCCAATGCTATCTAGTAATTTTTCTACCTACTTACCTACTATTGGATTGAACCAATGACTCCCGCCGTATGAAAGCAATACTCTAACCACTGAGTTAAGTAGGCAATTTATCACCACAAAGGAAGACCCATTACTTCGATCGATTATATATTGAATCCCTTTTCTAAGCAATACCGCTCTGTTATTGGTCTGTTATATACTAAATACTAAACTAAATACTAAACAGATACAGATCAAAGGGGTATCCTCTGGCATTAGAAAATATTCATCTTGACAAGAAATTATCTATATGTTAAGATATCTCTGATAAGGGCTATAGC
>NW_028259461.1:16642036-16674110 GCF_056163025.1 Triticum urartu | reverse complement strand
CGCCAACAGAGCTCCAAAAATTGGGTATTAACTGAGACAAACAACGGGCAAACTTTTTTTAAAGGGAAGGGAGAGGTAGACTGTCCCTTTCGTTTCATTTTTATTTTCTGCAGGGTAGGGAGAGGCCTTGCGCCTTCTTTTTTTGAAGGCAAGTGACTTCGCAAACTGCTCAATTTTGCCCTCTAGGGCCGGGAACTAATGAATAAAAAAGGGTTGGATACGCCCCTCTACCATACATATCTAGAGAAATAGAATAGTCCTTTTATACAGACTGCTAAGTGCGGAGACGGGAATCGAACCCGTGACCTCAAGGTTATGAGCCTCGTGAGCTACCAAACTGCTCTACTCCGCTCTGGAGTACCAGAAACTGGTGGACAAAAAAGGCTTGAATACAAGCCTCTAACATGTCTAGACAAATAGAATACTCCTTTTATACAGAATGGAGCGGGTAGCGGGAATCGAACCCGCATCGTTAGCTTGGAAGGCTAGGGGTTATAGTCGACGTTGGTTGATTATTTTTAACGTCTCTAATTCAAAACCGAACATGAAATTTTGATTTCATTCGGCTCCTTTATGGATATTCTCACCACTTAACATCTATGTCAGCTTTTCTATTTGAATGGAACCAAAGCTCTCCGCTTTCTAGATGATCCTTATAGAGTAGGAGATAGAAATTCTATCTAAATTCATCTAATCTACTTACTTCGTTCCCTAATTTCATTCAAGAGATCCTGAGGAAAAGAATTGGGTTTCCACCGAGCTGAAACAATATGCGGATGGTTCTAGTAAACCAAAACTATCGTTTTTTAGCTATTTGGCTTCCTTATTCCTTATTTTAAGAAGATTTAGTTACGATTGGAAATCAACTTTTTTGTATCTTCATCCATAGATCCTTTACTCATATTTTCAAAATTGGAATACTTAATCCAATGCAAAATTATGCTTCGCGACTCTGTACTCATAATCCTATTTTTATTTTGGATGCAATTTAAATTAGTCTTTGGATACAAATCGCCAGAATGTATATTCTTCCTCAATATGCTATTGAGAGGAAAAGGATTTAATCCTTTATAAGAACTAAAGTTTTCATCGGAATATAAAAATAAAAAACTTAAGGATGCCTTAAGTATATCATTTCAAATTCAGTTATTAATAGAACGAATCACACTTTTACCACTAAACTATACCCGCTACATTGTAGATTATGGTATAAATGGTACCCTTTGTCAAGGATAGCCATTTGACAAGAAGGCTAATTCCCCCTTATTGAATCAGATGGAGAAGGTTCATGACACTGAGCCGTTGGTACTTCTACTTCGATCGCTCGCCTTTACTTTAGGATTTAGATAGCCCCTCTGGTCTGTAAAAAAAATCTTTTCTTACCATGCTAATAGCGCCTGAACCAAATGTATTTATTTTGATTAGGATCCTATTCTACGGTTACGACTACAATAATAATTATTTACTTTGCAAGGACGTAAGTGTGTCAGACTGCTAAATTGTTTTATTATTCCTACAATATAAACTAGGGGATATAGGGGGTAACACTGTCCCTATAAATTCCTTTTTTCCTTTTCTTTTTTGTCCAGAATTGAACAAAAAAGAAATTATGGAAGATGTTTTCTTCCCCCATTAAGTCCGAGCCATAGAGTAAGAGTGAGATGAGTTTTCCAAATTCATCATAGACTTTCCCTATGGCTTGATAGAAGTAAGCAGCAAAGAGTCGTAACTTAAAGAAAAAAACGGACAGGGCCGACAGATTTACCTGATGTAAAGAAGATCCTAAAAGTCTCTGATTAGTCGACTCTCTCCATTTAACACTTTCCTCTCTCTCCTTTTTTCCACTGACTCAATTCTAGTTTATTAGATTCTTGTTTAAAAGAATGCAAAAAGTTCAATAGAACTAAGAACACATAAAAAATAGCATAGAGGATCAAGGCCATTACCAAAAGTTCCTCCCAAGGATCCTATATCCTATTGGGTATCTGTTCCCCGCCTTTTCCCGCTAGGATCGGAAATCTTATATTTTCCATATCCATATACCGTTGAATCCTTGGGGTTCCAGAATCCGCCTATTTTACTAGTCTTCGGAAACGGAAAACCCTGAACCAAGAAGAGTTGGATATGTTATGTAGGGTATGTTTTTTTTTATTAATTTTATTTTGAGCTCTCAAGATATCGATATATACATATACAATCTCTACATAATGTCTCTCTCTCTATCTCTATATATTATATATATAATATGTACATTATGCAGTAGACCCATAATGGGAAATCCAAGTGGCTAATTTTTGAATTAAATAAAAAGCCCTTTTAACTCAGTGGTAGAGTAATGCCATGGTAAGGCATAAGTCATCGGTTCAAATCCGATAAAGGGCTTTTTAAATTAGTGGTAGAGTAATCTCGTGCTAAGACGTAAGTCGTTGGTTCGAATCTGATAGAGTACTTTTCTACTAAATTGATTCACTTTTTTTCTTTGTTTTTGAAACTTTCTCTATATTTTTAGAGAATTTTATGACTTAGTGCGGGATGGATGCATTTTTGGTATGAACACTAAATGAAGCACGGAGAATTAATCTATAACGATCAACTAAAAAAAATCCTAGATGAAAACATAACAGAAAAGTTGGAAAAACTCTTTGCTTTGGATCTATTTATACTTTTCGAGTATATTGACAATTCCAAAAAACTGCTCATACTATGATTATAGTATAATCACGAGCGGTTGTATATGGCCCTATCGTCTAGTGATGCCCCTATCGTCTAGTGGTTCAGGACATCTCTCTTTCAAGGAGGCAGCGGGGATTCGACTTCCCCTGGGGGTAGGGAGTATTATGAAAGGAGGTTAATCATAGATTAGCAAAAACCCTAGAATAAATTCTTCCTGGGTCGATGCCCGAGTGGTTAATGGGGACGGACTGTAAATTCGTTGACAATGTCTACGCTGGTTCAAATCCAGCTCGGCCCAAACCAAAAATCTAGGGCTTCGTGAGTATGAACTAAATCCTTTTGTTTTTCTTCCATAAAATAAAATGTCTGATCTATAGAAATAAAAGATAAAGAAAAAAGGGAAATTTTTTTTTCTAATCCATATCTCTCTCATTCCTTTCTTACAAACAAAAGAGTTTTTCTTATTGAAGGCTGGATTATTATCCATTTTTAGTGATAAAAAATCACGACATACTAGTTATGTCACTCTCACTATACCCACGTATAATATAATATGTGGGTATGTAGTATATGATTCGTCTATTTCTTAGAGTACGAAAGACGAATCGAATCTTCTTATGGTTCTATTTAAGAATGGGTATGCCATACACCCCGCGGGGATTGTAGTTCAATTGGTCAGAGCACCGCCCTGTCAAGGCGGAAGCTGCGGGTTCGAGCCCCGTCAGTCCCGAACTAGGGTTCAATGAATGGAGAAATTGATATTTCCTTTTTCCATGAAAAAAAGGGGCAGGGAGCAAGATCAAATACCCACAGGGCACCCTTACTTCACTTTTTTATTTTGCATCTCTCATTAAAGAGGGAGGGAGGGCATATAGGAATTTTTTTTTCACTACTCCCAATCGATAAAGAAAGACACACATACGATATGTGGATTAGTAGAATTTAGGATATTATATTACTCTATCTTTCTTTATGATGATACCATCCTCATCTTAATTTCCTATTCCACTCTTATGGAATAGAGTACCGGTATTTTACCGGAATCCATACATAAATCGTATTCCCTTTTTATTTCAGACCTCTTTTCCCCATCTCACTTCTACTGCTTATTTGGATGTCTATGTGACCCATAGAAAGTGAAAGTTGGTCATATAATACATACATAATTGTATGTATAACTATAAGAAAAAGGAAGGGAAATTGTATAAGATTAAGAAAGTATAAGATTAAGAAAGCTCGTGGGTTAGAGATATAGAAAAGAAAAAGTAGAAAAGGATTAAAAAAGAGGGAATTCCTAATCCAATCAAAAAACCCATTTTGGTCTTAGTGTGGATAGAGGATCTTCCTATGTTATACTATATAACTCTCATCCGTGAAATATAACTCTCATCCATGAATTGATTTGATAGATCCGATATTCATAATATTGAATTGATTCAGTATTATCAGAATGCAAGCCCTACCCTTGAATTTACAAGATACCCCTTTTTCCTCTCCATGGGATTACATCCCGAGTTATTGTGAAAATAAAAAATAAAGAGGTTATGGAAGTCAATATTCTCGCATTTATTGCTACTGCACTGTTCATTCTAGTTCCTACTTCTTTTTTACTTATTATTTATGTAAAAACAGTCAGCCAAAATAATTAATTGGAATTCCAATTAATCATTGAAGAAATTAAAAAGGGATTAAATAAAAAAAATCCAAGTCTTAAATGAAAGGATCTGGTTGGAATCTTAAAGTGTGGTAGAAAGAACTACATATAGTTTTTTCTACGACACTTTAGATTCTTTCTATTATATTATCTTTGAATCTACATAGAATAGATTAGTAGATTGAAATAGTTAAGTAGTCTAATTCAATTTCTTTTTTCATTGCATCCACTTAATTTCAATCAGGTCAAAATAAAAAAATCTAAGACAATTCTTGACCAAAGAATCCATGGAAGGAAAGAAAAATAATATGAAGAATAGACTATAGTAAAAAGTAAAAGGAAATGGAAAATGTGTGATATGCCGTGAATAGTTCCGTGGAAGAAAGTCTAATTTTCTTATGTATAGAACTTTTTTTAACCATTCGTCATTTCTAGTAGAAATTCTGAATTGGTATAATGGCTCTTTCTTACATTACAACTTACAATACAAGAGTTTCTTACAGGAGTGAAACAAAACTAAAGAAAAAGATTAAAGAATAACGTTTGACAAAATGATTAATGCAAAATGATCCATTAAAGAAAAGAATTGATACAACAATTTGATTACTTAATCAATTAGTAGTATCCCTAGAGTCCACTCCTTCCCCATACTACTAGTGAAAGAGAAAATGTAAAGACTACCATTAAAGCAGCCCAAGCGAGACTTACTATATCCATCTAAATTATGTCTCCTATTTCTATGAAGGGATTATTCTACTATTGATCAATAATCATAGTGGAATCAAGGGTACAGAGTCAAAAAGGGATTCCGCCCTAAGGCCATGGATCAATCAGTTCAAGGAATTTACTCCTAACAAATTCTTATAGGAATTCTGGTAGAATTAGAGAGCATTAAAAATACGAGATACTATAGCCCTTTTTTCCTTAAAAAAGAAAGAGTACGGGAATGATGTCCTGAATAGAAGAAGCGGGAATAGGAAGATTTTTTATTCCTTTTGTTACTCTTTTTTTTTTTTTTAAGCAAAGGACGCCCGAATATACCATAAAATTATCGATAGATAAATATTTATTGGATACCTACCTTACCTAATGTTTATTTTTGACCTAAACCCTGCAGCCTTGCTTTGTATCATTCTATGAAAGAATGAAGAGATTTTATCCATAATACAACTCCTAAATTGATTTTTGATCGACCTATTTAATCTGATTCTCGTTAGAATTAAGTAGTCCTTACTTTAGTGTATGTAGGTAACATAAGATGTACGATAAAAAAATGTATAATAATTAGTAAGTCTTGATATTCTTTCGTGGAGTCCCTTCTTGAATCTTAGATTGAAAAAAAAAAAGAATGCCCCTTAGGGACCTTTCTTTGGATACCAAGATTTCTGACATCTTATCCTCGTATTTTAAAATTATCAAATCGAATCTCAATTAAGAACCAATTCAAATTCATATAATAAAAGAATAAGGAAACACTACCTCACCCCTATTGATAACCATTTTGGCCACTACCGTCAAAACAAACCCTAACCCTAGTTTGAGGATAGAACTATGGTATGGTTTCTCTAAACCCAGTATCGGCAGGCCCAGTTACTCTCTTGCCCGAACTTATGCGAAGTAAAAATTTATCGAATTCGATCAGCACTATAAAAAAAACCTAAGTATTTTATTGATCAGGCGGCACCCAGATTTGAACTGGGGATAAAGGATTTGCAGTCCCCTGCCTTACCGCTTGGCCATGCCGCCAAAAAATCCGATCAAAAATCTAGAAAACAGCAAGTATTCATCCACGTTTTCTTACGAAAAGCCCCTTTTATTTTGAATATAATTCTACTTACTTTTTTCCAATCTTTTTCAAAAAATCTATTCCTGCTTTTTTTGATCCAGTTTCTATTATTCTCCTCGATAGATTCTATCTTAAAACATACATTGTTAACACAATAAAACTTCCCATTTCTTTCTATTGAGATGAAAAAGAAGAAAAAGTGGATTTCTATTCACAGGCTGCAAAATTCAGAATAAATTGGAACCGTTAACTAGAATTCTCTTTTTTTTATTGCAGTAGTGAACTACTCTTAAATCGGTATTATCTCCCCCCCCTTCAATGGCATAATAAAATATTATGGCTTTATGCTTAATCCGTGTATAGGTAAACTTTAGGTCCGAACAGCATTATTATCCAAAGATCCCCTTTATGTACATATCTCTATGGGGAATCATGCTTTAATTTTTCAAAGTATTAAATTAAATATCTTGAATAAAAAAAGGAAATTTGCTCTGATATAGAGTATAACCTGACTATCTTGGCGTACCCAAGTGAAATTACGATAAAAGAAAAGCATGGATATGGGGAGAGGTGGATAACTAGATTGGCATGTACTTAAAAAAGGGACTTACTTTATTTTAGAATTCCACAATGAAATACTGAATTTTCTAGCAATTATACTACTCCGATCCGAAATAAAAAAGAACCCTCAAATTATTTTGAGAAATTAAAGTAAGCACGCTATTCTAAATCGAAGTAAAGTCAAACTTTCTAGTATATTATATTACGGCTTTATTACATTCATAGAAAGGAGATAAAATGAGAAATCTTTGCCATCCAATCTGATTAGAATATCATAACATAAAGTATAAGTGGCAGAATTTTTTTTGTAGGAATGTTTTATCAATTCATTTTCATTTCATTTGTACCCCTGGCAAACTCGAACTTTCGTCCAAATGGTCTCTATTCATATGTATGAAATACATATATGAAATACGTATGTGGAGTTCCCTAGAATTTCATGTGATTCAGTAATAACAGAATATAGATTCCATGATTGCTAGATCGATCCATAGGGATTGATGAAGAGTGAGCTGATAATGGAATTTTTCTTTGATAAACAGGAAACTTAAGATTAAGATGCTCCGGAATGGAAACGAGGGAATGTCCACAATACCCGGATTTAGTCAGATCCAATTCGAGGGATTTTGTAGGTTCATTAATCAAGCCTTGGCAGAAGAACTTGACAAGTTTCCAACAATTAAAGATCCAGATCACGAAATTGCATTTCAATTATTTGCGAAAGGATATCAACTGCTAGAACCCTCGATAAAAGAAAGAGATGCTGTGTATGAATCACTCACCTATTCTTCCGAATTATATGTATCTGCGAGATTAATTTTTGGTTTCGATGTGCAAAAGCAAACCATTTCTATCGGAAACATTCCTATAATGAATTCCTTAGGAACCTTTATTATAAATGGAATATACCGAATTGTGATCAATCAAATATTGCTAAGTCCTGGTATTTACTACCGCTCGGAATTAGATCATAAGGGAATTTCTATCTACACTGGCACTATAATATCAGATTGGGGGGGGAGATCGGAATTAGCAATTGATAAAAAAGAAAGGATATGGGCTCGCGTGAGTAGAAAACAAAAGATATCTATTCTAGTTCTATCATCAGCTATGGGTTCGAATCTAAGAGAAATTCTGGATAATGTTTCCTACCCTGAAATTTTCTTGTCTTTCCCGAATGCTAAAGAGAAGAAGAGGATTGAGTCAAAAGAAAAAGCTATTTTGGAGTTTTATCAACAATTTGCTTGTGTAGGTGGGGACCTGGTATTTTCGGAGTCCTTATGCGAGGAATTACAAAAGAAATTTTTTCAACAAAAATGTGAATTAGGAAGGATTGGTCGACGAAATATGAATCGGAGACTTAATCTTGATATTCCTCAGAACAATACATTCTTGTTACCACGAGATGTATTGGCCGCTACGGATCATTTGATTGGAATGAAATTTGGAACGGGTATACTTGACGATGACGATATGAATCACTTGAAAAATAAACGTATTCGTTCGGTTGCGGATCTGTTACAAGATCAATTCGGATTGGCTCTTGGTCGTTTACAACATGCAGTTCAAAAAACTATTCGTAGAGTATTCATACGTCAATCGAAACCGACTCCCCAAACTTTGGTAACTCCAACTTCAACTTCAATTTTATTAATAACTACTTATGAGACCTTTTTTGGCACATACCCGTTATCTCAAGTTTTTGATCAAACGAATCCATTGACACAAACTGTTCATGGGCGAAAAGTGAGTTGTTTAGGTCCTGGAGGGTTGACGGGGAGAACCGCAAGTTTTCGGAGCCGAGATATTCATCCGAGTCACTATGGGCGTATTTGTCCAATTGACACGTCTGAAGGAATCAATGTTGGACTTACTGGATCCTTAACAATTCATGCGAGAATTGATCACTTGTGGGGATCCATAGAGAGTCCGTTTTATGAAATATCTGCTGAGAAAGCAAAAGAAAAAAAAGAGAGACAGGTGGTTTATCTATCACCAAATAGAGATGAATATTATATGATAGCAGCAGGAAATTCTTTGTCCTTGAATCAAGGTATTCAGGAAGAACAGGTTGTTCCGGCTAGATACCGTCAAGAATTCTTGACTATTGCATGGGAACAGATTCATGTTAGAAGTATTTTTCCTTTCCAATATTTTTCTATTGGGGGTTCTCTCATTCCTTTTATTGAGCACAATGATGCGAATCGGGCTTTAATGAGTTCTAATATGCAGCGCCAAGCAGTTCCGCTTTCTCGGTCCGAGAAATGCATTGTTGGAACTGGATTGGAACGCCAAACAGCTCTAGATTCGAGGGTTTCCATTATAGCCGAACGCGAGGGAAAGATCATTTCTACTGATAGTCATAAGATACTTTTATCAAGTAGTGGGAAGACTATAAGTATTCCTTTAGTTAACCACCGTCGCTCTAACAAAAATACTTGTATGCACCAAAAACCCCGGGTTCCACGGGGTAAATCCATTAAAAAAGGACAAATTTTAGCAGAAGGAGCTGCTACAATTGGGGGCGAACTTGCTTTAGGAAAAAACGTATTAGTAGCTTATATGCCATGGGAAGGTTACAATTTTGAAGACGCAGTACTAATTAGCGAACGTTTGGTATATGAAGATATTTATACCTCTTTTCACATCCGGAAATATGAAATTCAGACGGATACGACAAGCCAGGGCTCCGCTGAAAAAATCACTAAAGAAATACCACATCTAGAAGAACATTTACTCCGCAATTTGGACAGAAATGGAGTTGTTAGGTTGGGATCCTGGGTAGAAACTGGTGATATTTTAGTAGGTAAATTAACGCCTCAGATAGCGAGCGAATCATCTTATATCGCGGAAGCTGGATTATTACGGGCCATATTTGGCCTTGAGGTTTCCACTTCAAAAGAAACTTCTCTGAAATTACCTATAGGTGGAAGAGGGCGCGTTATCGATGTGAAATGGATCCAAAGGGACCCGCTCGACATAATGGTTCGTGTATATATTTTACAGAAACGTGAAATCAAAGTTGGGGATAAAGTAGCCGGAAGACATGGGAATAAAGGGATCATTTCCAAAATTTTGCCTAGGCAAGATATGCCCTATTTGCAAGATGGAACACCCGTTGATATGGTCTTCAATCCCTTAGGAGTACCCTCCCGAATGAATGTGGGACAAATATTTGAAAGCTCGCTCGGATTAGCGGGGGATCTGCTAAAGAAACATTATAGAATAGCACCCTTTGATGAGAGATATGAGCAAGAGGCTTCAAGAAAACTTGTGTTTTCAGAATTATATGAAGCCAGTAAAGAAACAAAAAATCCATGGGTATTTGAACCCGAGTACCCGGGAAAAAGCAGAATATTTGATGGAAGAACAGGCGACCCCTTTGAGCAACCTGTTCTAATAGGGAAGTCCTATATCTTAAAATTAATTCATCAAGTTGATGAGAAAATTCATGGGCGTTCTACTGGGCCCTACTCACTTGTTACACAACAACCGGTTAGAGGAAGAGCCAAGCAAGGGGGACAACGAGTAGGAGAAATGGAAGTTTGGGCTTTAGAAGGATTTGGTGTTGCTCATATTTTACAAGAGATACTTACTTATAAATCTGACCATCTTATAGCTCGCCAAGAAATACTTAATGCTACGATCTGGGGAAAAAGAATACCTAATCATGAGGATCCTCCAGAATCTTTTCGAGTGCTCGTTCGAGAACTACGATCTTTGGCTCTAGAACTGAATCATTTCCTTGTATCTGAAAAGAACTTCCAGGTTAATAGGGAGGAAGTTTGATCGGAATAAATATAAATTCTTTTCTTATTTCTATTTTATGATTGACCAATATAAACATCAACAACTTCAAATTGGACTCGTTTCCCCTCAACAAATAAAGGCTTGGGCTAACAAAAACCTACCTAATGGAGAAGTCGTTGGCGAAGTCACAAGGCCCTCTACTTTTCATTATAAAACCGATAAACCAGAAAAAGATGGATTGTTTTGCGAAAGAATCTTTGGACCCATAAAAAGCGGGATTTGCGCTTGTGGCAATTCTCGAGCGAGCGGAGCTGAAAACGAAGACGAAAGATTTTGCCAAAAATGCGGGGTCGAATTTGTGGATTCTCGGATACGAAGATATCAAATGGGATACATCAAACTCGCATGTCCCGTGACTCATGTGTGGTATTTGAAAGGTCTTCCTAGTTATATCGCGAATCTTTTAGATAAACCTCTTAAGAAGTTGGAGGGCCTAGTATACGGCGATTTCTCTTTTGCTAGGCCCAGCACTAAAAAACCCACTTTTTTACGATTACGAGGTTTATTCGAAGAGGAAATTGCATCCTGTAACCACAGCATTTCTCCCTTTTTTTCTACCCCAGGCTTTGCAACATTTCGAAATCGGGAAATTGCGACAGGAGCAGGTGCTATTAGAGAACAATTAGCAGATTTGGATTTGCGAATTATTATAGAGAATTCTTTGGTCGAATGGAAGGAATTAGAAGACGAGGGGTATAGTGGAGATGAGTGGGAAGATAGAAAAAGACGAATAAGAAAAGTTTTTTTGATTAGACGCATGCAATTGGCGAAACATTTTATTCAAACAAATGTAGAACCAGAATGGATGGTTTTGTGCTTATTACCGGTTCTTCCTCCCGAATTGAGACCTATTGTTTATAGGTCTGGAGATAAAGTAGTGACTTCAGACATTAATGAACTTTATAAGAGAGTTATCCGTCGGAACAACAATCTTGCCTATCTATTAAAAAGAAGTGAATTAGCGCCAGCAGATTTAGTAATGTGCCAGGAAAAATTGGTACAAGAAGCCGTGGATACACTTCTTGATAGTGGGTCCCGCGGGCAACCGACGAGGGATGGTCACAATAAAGTATACAAATCACTTTCAGATGTAATTGAAGGTAAAGAGGGAAGGTTTCGCGAGACTCTGCTTGGGAAACGGGTCGATTACTCGGGGCGTTCTGTCATTGTTGTGGGTCCTTCGCTTTCATTACATCAATGTGGATTACCTCTAGAGATAGCAATAAAGCTTTTTCAGCTATTTGTAATTCGCGATTTAATCACGAAACGCGCCACTTCTAATGTAAGGATTGCTAAAAGGAAAATTTGGGAAAAAGAACCCATTGTATGGGAAATACTTCAAGAAGTTATGCGGGGACATCCTGTACTGTTAAATAGAGCACCTACCCTGCATAGATTAGGCATACAGGCCTTTCAACCCACTTTAGTAGAGGGGCGTACTATTTCTTTACACCCATTAGTGTGTAAGGGTTTCAATGCGGACTTTGATGGAGATCAAATGGCTGTTCATCTACCTTTATCCTTGGAAGCTCAGGCAGAAGCCCGTTTACTTATGTTTTCTCATATGAATCTCTTATCTCCCGCTATTGGGGATCCTATTGCGTACCAACCCAAGACATGCTTATCGGGCTTTATGTATTAACGATTGGAAAGCGTCGAGGTATTTGTGCAAATAGATATAATAGTTGCAGAAACTACCCAAATCTAAAAGTAAATTACAATAATAATAATAATTTTAAATATAGGAAAGATAAAGAACCCCATTTTTCTAGTTCTTATGATGCACTGGGAGCTTATAGACAAAAACTAATCAGTTTAGATAGTCCCTTGTGGCTACGATGGAACCTGGATCAACGCGTCATTGGGTCAAGAGAAGTTCCGATTGAAGTTCAATATGAATCTTTGGGGACTTATCATGAGATTTATGCCCACTATCTAATAATGGGAAATAGAAAAAAAGAAATTCGTTCGATATACATTCGAACCACTCTTGGTCATATTTCTTTTTATAGAGAAATAGAGGAAGCCATACAAGGATTTAGTCAGGCCTATTCATACACTACCTAAACAAGAAAGTTAGATTCGGCGATGCCCCTCCCCTTTCGGGGGGCATTCCGATTTCCCTAGTATCATCATTATTTGCCACGCGAATCCAGATTGAGATTGAGGCAATTAAGTTAATTAAATTTTCGAATCACTGACTCAGGCCCATTGTCGAATCCTACTCAGCAATTGTCGAATCCTACTCAGCCGAAAAGGGGGTACTTATGTATGGCGGAACGGGCCAATCTGGTCTTTCATAATAAAGAGATAGACGGAACTGGTATGAAACGACTTATTAGCAGATTAATAGATCATTTTGGAATGGGATATACATCCCATATACTGGATCAACTAAAGACTCTGGGCTTCCATCAAGCCACTACTACATCGATTTCGTTAGGAATCGAGGATCTTTTAACAATACCCTCTAAGGGATGGTTAGTCCAAGACGCGGAACAACAGAGTTTTCTTTTGGAGAAACACTATTATTATGGGGCTGTACACGCGGTAGAAAAATTACGCCAATCTGTTGAGATATGGTATGCGACAAGTGAATATTTGAAACAAGAAATGAATTCAAATTTTCGGATAACGGATCCTTCTAATCCAGTCTATCTAATGTCTTTTTCAGGAGCCAGAGGAAATGCATCTCAAGTACACCAATTAGTAGGTATGAGAGGATTAATGTCGGACCCTCAAGGACAAATGATTGATTTACCTATTCAAAGCAATTTACGCGAGGGACTTTCTTTGACAGAATATATAATTTCCTGCTATGGAGCCCGCAAAGGGGTTGTAGATACTGCTGTGCGAACAGCAGATGCTGGATATCTTACACGTAGACTTGTTGAAGTAGTTCAACATATTATTGTGCGTAGAAGAGATTGTGGTACTATCCGAGGTATTTCTGTAAGTCCTCAAAATGGGATGACGGAAAAACTTTTTGTCCAAACACTAATTGGTCGTGTATTAGCAGACGATATATATATCGGTTCACGATGCATTGCCGCGCGAAATCAAGATATTGGAATTGGATTAGTCAATCGATTCATAACTGCCTTTCGAGCACAACCATTTCGAGCACAACCAATATATATTAGAACCCCCTTTACTTGCCGAAGCACTTCTTGGATCTGTCAATTATGCTATGGCCGGAGTCCTACTCATAGTGATCTGGTCGAATTGGGAGAAGCCGTAGGTATTATTGCAGGTCAATCAATTGGGGAGCCAGGGACTCAACTAACATTAAGAACTTTTCATACTGGCGGAGTATTCACAGGGGGTACTGCCGACCTTGTACGATCCCCTTCGAATGGAAAAATAAAATTCAATGAGAATTTGGTTCACCCCACACGTACCCGTCATGGGCAGCCTGCTTTTCTATGTTATATAGACTTGCATGTAACTATTCAGAGTCAAGATATTCTATATAGTGTGAATATTCCCTCAAAAAGCTTGATTCTAGTGCAAAATGATCAATATGTAAAATCCGAACAAGTAATTGCGGAGATTCGTGCCGGAACGTCCACTTTACATTTTAAAGAAAGGGTACAAAAGCATATTTATTCTGAATCAGACGGCGAAATGCACTGGAGTACTGATGTTTACCATGCGCCCGAATATCAATATGGTAATCTTCGCCGATTACCAAAAACAAGCCATTTATGGATATTGTCAGTAAGTATGTGCAGATCCAGTATAGCGTCTTTTTCACTCCACAAGGATCAAGATCAAATGAATACTTATGGTAAAAAAGATAGGGAAATTCTTGATTATTCAACGTCGGATCGAATCATGTCCAATGGCCATTGGAATTTTATCTATCCTTCTATTTTTCAAGATAATTCAGATTTGTTGGCGAAAAAGCGAAGAAATAGGTTCGTCATTCCATTACAATATCATCAAGAACAAGAGAAAGAACTAATATCCTGTTTTGGGATTTCGATTGAAATCCCCCTTATGGGTGTTTTACGTAGAAATACTATTTTTGCTTATTTTGACGATCCCCGATACAGAAAAGATAAAAAGGGTTCAGGAATTGTTAAATTTAGATATAGGACCCTAGAAGAAGAATATAGGACTCGAGCGGAAGACTCAGAAGAGGAATATGAGACCCTAGAAGACGAATACAGGACCCGAGAGGACGAATATGAATATGAAACCCTAGAAGAATCTAAATATGGAATCCTAGAAGACGAATACGAATATGAAACCCTAGAAGACGAATATGGGAGCCCAGAAAACGAATATGGGAACCCAGAGAACGAATATAGGACTTTAGAGAAAGACTCAGAAGAGGAATATGGGAGCCCAGAGAGCAAATATAGGACCCAAGAGGACGAATATGGAACTCTAGAGGAAGACTCAGAAGACGAATATGGCAGCCCCGGGGAAAGCGCAGAGGAAAAATATGGTACTTTAGAGGAAGACTCAGAAGAAGATTCAGAGGACGAATACGAGAGCCCAGAGGAAGATTCCATCTTAAAAAAAGAGGGTTTGATTGAGCATCGAGGAACAAAAGAATTTAGTCTAAAATACCAAAAAGAAGTAGATCGGTTTTTTTTCATTCTTCAAGAACTTCATATCTTGCCGAGATCTTCATCCCTAAAGATACTTGACAATAGTATTATTGGAGTGAATACACAACTCACAAAAAATACAAGAAGTCGACTAGGCGGACTGGTCCGAGTGAAGAGAAAAAAAAGCCATACGGAACTCAAAATATTTTCCGGAGATATTCATTTTCCTGAAGAGGCGGATAAGATATTAGGTGGCTGTTTGATACCGCCAGAAAGACAAAAAAAAGATTCTAAGGAATCAAAAAAAAGGAAAAATTGGGTCTATGTTCAACGGAAAAAAATTCTCAAGAGCAAGGAAAAGTATTTTGTTTCCGTTCGCCCTACAGTGGCATATGAAATGGACGAAGGAAGAAATTTAGCAACACTTTTCCCGCAGGATCTCTTGCAAGAAGAAAATAATCTCCAAATTCGACTTGTCAATTTTATTTCTCATGAAAATAGCAAGTTAACTCAAAGAATTTATCACACAAATAGTCAATTTGTTAGAACTTGCTTAGTAGTGAATTGGGAACAAGAAGAAAAAGAAAAGGCTGGTGCTTCCCTTGTTGAGGTAAGAGCAAATGATCTTATTCGCGATTTCCTAAGAATTGAGTTAGTCAAGTCCACTATTTCGTATACACGAAAAAGGTATGGTAGGACAAGTGCAGGACCGATTCCCCATAATAGGTTAGATCGCGCCAATATCAATTCTTTTTATTCCAAGGCGAAGATTGAATCACTTAGCCAACATCCAGAAGCTATTGGCACTTTGTTGAATCGAAATAAAGAATACCACTCTTTGATGATTTTGTCGGCATCCAACTGTTCTCGAATTGGTTTATTCAAGAATTCAAAACATCCCAATGCGATAAAAGAATGGAATCCTAGAATTCCTATTCGAGAAATTTTTGGGCCCTTAGGCGCTATTGTAGCTAGTATATCGCATTTTTCTTCATCTTACTATTTACTAACGCATAATAAAATCCTGTTAAAAAAATATTTGTTCGTTGACAATTTAAAACAAACCTTCCAAGTACTTCAAGAACTTAAATACTCTTTAATAGATGAAAATAAAAGGATTTCTAATTTCGATAGTAACATAATGTTGGATCCATTCCTTTTGAATTGTCACTTTGTCCATCATGATTCTTGGGAAGAGACATTGGCAATAATTCACCTTGGACAATTTATTTGTGAAAATGTATGTCTATTTAAATCGCACATAAAAAAATCCGGTCAAATTTTCATTGTAAATATGAATTCCTTTGTTATAAGAGCAGCTAAACCTTATTTGGCCACTACAGGAGCAACTGTTAATGGTCATTATGGAGAAATCCTTTACAAGGGAGATAGGTTAGTTACGTTTATATATGAAAAATCGAGATCTAGTGACATAACGCAAGGTCTTCCAAAAGTGGAACAAATCTTTGAAGCGCGTTCAATTGATTCATTATCCCCGAATCTCGAAAGGAGAATTGAGGATTGGAATGAGCGTATACCAAGAATTCTTGGGGTCCCTTGGGGATTCTTGATTGGAGCTGAGCTAACCATAGCCCAAAGTCGTATCTCTTTGGTTAATAAAATCCAAAAGGTTTATCGATCCCAAGGGGTACAGATCCATAATAGACATATAGAGATTATTATACGCCAAGTAACATCAAAAGTGCGGGTTTCCGAAGATGGAATGTCTAATGTTTTTTCGCCTGGGGAATTAATCGGACTATTGCGAGCGGAACGAGCAGGACGAGCTTTGGATGAATCGATCTATTATCGGGCAATCTTATTGGGAATAACAAGGGCTTCCCTGAATACCCAAAGTTTCATATCTGAAGCAAGTTTTCAAGAAACTGCTCGAGTTTTAGCAAAAGCTGCCCTACGAGGTCGCATTGATTGGTTGAAAGGCTTGAAAGAAAACGTAGTTCTGGGGGGGATTATACCTGTTGGTACCGGATTCCAAAAATTTGTGCATCGTTCCCCACAAGACAAGAACCTTTATTTCGAAATAAAAAAAAAAAATCTATTCGCGTCGGAAATGAGAGATTTTTTGTTTCTCCATACAGAATTAGTTTCTTCAGATTCTGACGTAACAAACAATTTTTATGAGACATAAGAACCCCCATAAAAATATTTTTTACTTTACTAGACTTTTGAACTTAGAACACTAACAGGTCAAATTTTAGATTTTTAAGATTTTTATTTTAATAAGTAAAACAAGTCAGTTAATTCATTAAGGTGGTTATGTTTATACCATGTATCAATGGCCAACTCTTATCTTAGTACAAGGTTCTCTCGGAACAATTATTATTTATTTCAAGCTATTTCGGATCTTTCTTAATCTTCAAAAAGAACTAAATTCCGTAATGGAATGGTAGGATTAAAAAAAAGGAAGTGTGGAAAAAATGACAAGAAGATATTGGAACATTAATTTGAAAGAGATGATAGAAGCAGGAGTTCATTTTGGTCATGGTATTAAGAAATGGAATCCTAAAATGGCCCCTTACATTTCGGCAAAGCGTAAAGGTACTCATATTATAAATCTCGCTAGAACGGCTCGTTTTTTATCAGAAGCTTGTGATTTAGTTTTTGATGCAGCAAGTCAGGGAAAAAGTTTCTTAATTGTTGGTACCAAAAAAAGAGCAACAGATTTAGTAGCATCAGCTGCAATAAGGGCTCGTTGTCATTATGTTAATAAAAAGTGGTTCAGTGGTATGTTAACGAATTGGTCGATTACGAAAACTAGACTTTCTCAATTTAGAGACTTAAGAGCAGAAGAAAAAATGGGAAAATTCCACCATCTCCCAAAAAGAGATGTGGCAATCTTGAAGAGAAAATTATCTACTTTGCAAAGGTATCTCGGCGGGATCAAATATATGACGAGATTGCCAGACATTGTGATCGTCCTTGATCAGCAAAAAGAGTATATAGCTCTTCGGGAATGTGCCATTTTGGGGATTCCTACTATTTCTTTAGTCGATACAAATTGTGACCCGGATCTCGCGAATATATCGATTCCAGCCAACGATGACACTATGACTTCAATTCGATTGATTCTTAACAAATTAGTATTTTCAATTTGTGAGGGCCGTTCTCTCTATATAAGAAATCGTTGATTAAGAATATATAGTGAATTCTTGGGCAACTGCGTAAATTTATGGAATCACTTACTTTACTATATCTTTTTTTTTGCATAGAATTTTTTTTGCATAGAAAAAAGAAGGGGAATATTGATATATATTAGAGGGTATTGATATATATTATGATCTGATGTGCTTTCTTGGTATCCTAAATATAAGATTAATACTTCAAGTTGCTGAGTTGAGAAAGAGATGGTTGAATCAAAAGAATTCCTTTTTTGAAGTTCAATTTTTATCAGAGGACAATATGAATATTATACCTTGTTCCATTAAAACACTCAAGGGGTTATACGATATATCGGGTGTAGAAGTAGGCCAACACTTCTATTGGCAAATAGGAGGTTTCCAAATTCATGCCCAAGTACTCATCACTTCTTGGGTCGTAATTACTATCTTGCTAGGTTCAGTTGTCATAGCTGTTCGGAATCCACAAACCATCCCGACCGACGGTCAGAATTTTTTTGAATATGTCCTTGAGTTTATTCGAGACTTGAGCAAAACTCAGATTGGAGAAGAATATGGTCCCTGGGTTCCCTTTATTGGAACTATGTTCCTTTTTATTTTTGTTTCGAATTGGTCGGGTGCTCTTTTACCTTGGAAAATTATAGAGTTACCCCATGGGGAATTAGCAGCGCCCACGAATGATATAAATACTACTGTTGCTTTAGCTTTACTCACGTCAGCGGCATATTTTTATGCTGGTCTTAGCAAAAAAGGATTGAGCTATTTCGAGAAATATATTAAACCAACTCCAATCCTTTTACCAATTAACATCCTAGAAGATTTCACAAAACCATTATCGCTTAGCTTTCGACTTTTCGGGAATATATTGGCGGATGAATTAGTCGTTGTTGTTCTTGTTTCTTTAGTCCCCTTAGTAATCCCTATACCGGTCTTGTTTCTTGGATTATTTACAAGCGGTATTCAAGCTCTTATTTTTGCAACATTAGCCGCAGCCTATATAGGTGAATCCATGGAGGGTCATCATTGAATTGACTCTTTTTGGAAATAGTATTTTTTTTTTTTGCAGCTTAGCTCAATTCATGCATGGTTCCAGATAATCTGCTTGGTTGCAAAAAAATAGTTAGAAATGCGTATGAATATATAGCCTAGAGTTGTAGGAGAGAGAATAGAATAGACTATATTATGGAATTTTCAAAGTATATATGCATTAAGGAGGGTGGAGTCAGGCTAGATCTATACTATAATATCCTTAATGTCTATAAGTGGAGTCCTCTTTTATGCAGGTTTCCACTTTAAGCAATGATTTTAGAATCCGATTCAATAGAAAATGAGAAAATATGCAAACAAAATAGAAGAAACAAATGTATATATATAGGATATTATATTATATATTCCTAGGTTAGATTCATTATCTAATCCGATATATGGATATGGAATTCCCTTCTATGTAGTTCGGACAATTCACATTATCATTTCAATTTGATTTCAATTTGTACTTTTTAGTTACTTTACTTCTCCCCAATAGAGCTTAGAAGTAAGAATTTATTGGTTGATTGTATCCTTAACCATTTCTTTTTTTTGACACGAGGAACTACTCACCATGAATCCACTAATTGCTGCTGCTTCTGTTATTGCTGCTGGATTGGCCGTAGGGCTTGCTTCTATTGGACCTGGAGTTGGTCAAGGTACTGCTGCAGGACAAGCTGTAGAAGGTATTGCGAGACAGCCAGAAGCAGAAGGTAAAATACGAGGTACTTTATTGCTTAGTCTAGCTTTTATGGAAGCTTTAACAATTTATGGACTAGTTGTGGCACTAGCGCTTTTATTTGCGAACCCTTTTGTTTAATCTTAAAAAAAAAATTCTTTCGATTTCGATTAGATACTTTTTTCTTTTTTTAGTAAATTGGTATTTGCTTCCACAATTCCAATTATATCAATACTTTATTTAATTTACTCCTATTTATTACTCCTGGAATTATCTATTTATCGGGACAGATAATACCCCATTCTAGGAAGGGCTGAGTTGAGTATTATTAATTTAGAAGATATGCTCACCTTCTTATTTCCCGTCCTTAGTTTAGGAAAGTGGAAAGTTTTTTCCTTTTATTTTAGGAATTTTGGGAACAGAACATTTCAACAAAGGAAGTCTTTCACCGGTCAAACAAGACGTAAGACTTAATCTAAAAGAAATTACTAGATTGAATCTATTTGCATTAAAAAAACCGATCAAAAAAGGGCGAGCGAAGTAAGTGATCGAAAAACTTTGTTCTTTGTTCGTCCTATCTATAAGAGGAGAGCATATGAAAAATGTAACCCATTCTTTCGTTTTTTTAGCTCACTGGCCATCCGCTGGCAGTTTCGGGCTTAATACCGATATTTTAGCAACAAATCTAATAAATCTAACTGTAGTGGTTGGTGTTTTGATTTTTTTTGGAAAGGGAGTGTGTGCGAGTTGTCTATTTCAAGAATAGATTGGATCTATCCGGCTGCACTTTATAATATTTTTTAGTATTTTTCGGATAAATAAGAAAAGGGTGCACGATCTCGACGAATTACTTCTGAATAAATTCAGAAATCATATGGAAGAACCATAGCATTTCGCGACTCATTGGTAAATCAACTTTGATTCTCTATAAACCAAGAATGTGAGACCATTAACACGGTTAAAGCTAAACTGCTTGAAGTCCAGGCAAAAAGAGGTACTCTTTCTACAACTATATTAGTATTAGTACCAATTTAAACGGGAAATAGCTAATGTAAAATTTATCTGATATAGAACACTCATATCGATAAAATGGTTTGAACTATTTACTAGAAAAAAAAGGGGGCACCCTGCCCTTTTTTAACCAATGCCGAATCGACGACCTATGTATAAAAAAGAGAAATTTTTTGGATTTGAAGAAAAAAAAAATAAAAAAGAATTCTATTAATTTTCATTTTCCATTTATTTAGTTAGTTTTTCTTAATGAAATTGAAATTATTAACTAGAGGGCAAATAAAAATAAAGAAACAACTTTGCTGACCATGATATATTTTTATCTAGGCGGAAGAGTCCTCTTAATATTTATCTAGTCTTATATAGGTTTCGGTATATTGAAATATAAACATAAAAAAGAAGATAGAGGATAGGCTCATTACTTAAAAAAAAGATATGGAAATAGCTATAGAAAAAAAAAAAGGAGCGTGAGAGCCAAATGAATCGAAAGATTCATGTTTGGTTCGGGAAGAGATCATAAAAGTTGTAAACTTACAAAATAATCTACTTTCATTAAAAGATTTATTAGATAATCGAAAACAGAGGATCTTGAGTACTATTCGAAATTCAGAAGAATTGCGTAGAGGGACCATTGAGCAACTCGAAAAAGCTCGGATTCGATTACAGAAAGTCGAACTAGAAGCGGATGAGTATCGAATGAATGGATACTCTGAGATAGAACGAGAAAAAGCAAATTTGATTAATGCTACTTCTATTAGTTTGGAACAATTGGAAAAGTCTAAAAACGAAACCCTTTATTTTGAAAAACAAAGGGCAATGAATCAGGTCCGACAGCGGGTTTTCCAACAGGCCGTACAAGGAGCTCTAGGAACTCTGAATAGTTGTTTGAATACCGAGTTACATTTCCGTACGATTCGTGCTAATATTGGCATTCTCGGGTCCCTGGAATGGAAGAAATAATTAAATTAATTAGGCCTTGAACTTCTACTTTCGTTTAGAATTTAGGCATTATTTTTCCCCTTGCTTCCGAAAAAAGAGTCAAGAAACACTAATGGCAACCCTTCGAGTCGACGAAATTCATAAAATTCTCCGCGAACGTATTGAACAATATAATAGGAAAGTAGGGATTGAGAATATAGGTCGCGTAGTTCAAGTGGGGGATGGGATTGCTCGTATTATAGGTCTTGGTGAAATAATGTCAGGTGAATTAGTCGAATTTGCAGAAGGTACTAGGGGTATTGCTCTGAATTTGGAATCCAAAAATGTTGGGATTGTATTAATGGGCGATGGGTTGATGATACAAGAGGGAAGTTTTGTAAAAGCAACAGGAAGAATTGCTCAGATACCCGTGAGTGAGGCTTACTTGGGTCGTGTTGTAAATGCTCTGGCTAAACCTATTGATGGGAAAGGCGAAATTATAGCTTCCGAATCTCGCTTAATTGAATCTCCTGCTCCAAGTATAATTTCCAGGCGTTCCGTATACGAACCTCTTCAAACAGGGCTTATTGCTATCGATTCGATGATCCCTATAGGGCGCGGTCAGCGAGAGTTAATTATTGGGGACAGACAGACTGGCAAAACAGCAGTAGCCACAGATACAATTCTCAATCAAAAAGGGCAAGGTGTAATATGTGTTTATGTAGCTATCGGTCAAAGAGCATCCTCCGTAGCTCAAGTAGTAACTACTTTCCATGAGGAGGGGGCCATGGAATACACTATTGTAGTAGCTGAAATGGCGGATTCACCTGCTACATTACAATACCTCGCTCCTTATACGGGAGCAGCCCTGGCTGAGTATTTTATGTACCGCGAACGGCATACTTTAATAATTTATGATGATCTCTCCAAACAGGCACAAGCTTATCGCCAAATGTCCCTTCTATTAAGAAGACCTCCCGGACGTGAGGCTTATCCAGGGGATGTTTTTTATTTGCATTCACGCCTTTTAGAAAGAGCCGCTAAATTAAATTCTCTTTTAGGCGAAGGAAGTATGACCGCTTTACCAATAGTTGAGACTCAATCTGGAGACGTTTCCGCCTATATTCCTACTAATGTAATCTCCATTACAGATGGACAAATATTCTTATCTGCGGATCTATTCAATGCCGGAATTCGACCCGCTATTAATGTGGGTATTTCTGTTTCCAGAGTAGGATCCGCGGCTCAAATTAAAGCCATGAAACAAGTAGCTGGCAAATCAAAATTGGAACTAGCGCAATTCGCAGAGTTACAAGCCTTTGCACAATTCGCCTCTGCTCTCGATAAAACAAGTCAGAATCAATTGGCAAGGGGTCGACGATTAAGGGAATTGCTTAAACAATCCCAGGCAAATCCTCTCCCAGTGGAAGAGCAGATAGCTACTATTTATACCGGAACAAGAGGATATCTTGATTCGTTAGAAATTGAACAGGTAAATAAATTTCTGGATGAGTTACGTAAACATCTAAAAGATACTAAACCTCAATTCCAAGAAATTATATCTTCTAGCAAGACATTCACCGAGCAAGCGGAAATCCTTTTGAAGGAAGCTATTCAGGAACAGCTGGAACGGTTTTCTCTTCAGTAACAAATAAATTTTGCATGTCTACTCTTGTTAGTAGAATAGGAATCGTTGAGAAAGCTTTTTCATTTGAATCATGCAAAAAAGTTTTCTTTGTTTTTAGTTTAGTATAGTTATTTAAAGAATAGATAGAAATAAGATTGCGTCCAATAGGATTTGAACCTATACCAAAGGTTTAGAAGACCTCTGTCCTATCCATTAGACAATGGACGCTTTTCTTTCATATTTTATTCTTTCTTTTATTTTTTTGCTTCTTCCGAGAAAAAACTGTTAGACCAAAACTCTTTTAGGAAATCAAAAAATCCAGATACAAATGCATGATGTATATATTATATCATGCATATATCATAAAGAAGGAGTATGGAGGCGGTAGTGGGAATCGAACCCGCAACCCCAAGGTTATGAGCCTTATGAGCTACCAAACTGCTCTATACTCTTAAACTAAAGAGGGGTAACTAGTGGATAAAAGAGGGTTGGATACGCCCCTCTACCAATATCTATACAAATAGAATAGTCCATTTATACAGAATGGTAAAGAGGGCTCCTCTATGATTATCAATTCCAGAAATCCATACAAATACGAAAGGGTATTTTATCCTTACCAACTGGATCTTGTTGCACCCGGTAACAAACATTCATAAACCATTTCTCGAAGTACGTGTCCGGATAGCCCAAAATGTCGATAGTTAGCTCTAGGTCTTCCGGTCAAAAAACAACGTCGATGAAGGCGTGTAGGTGCACTATTACGCGGTAGGGATTGCAATTTTTCTCGCATTTTCGTTTTTTCACTCAAACTCAAGGGAGAAACTTTGCTTCTTATCTTTTTTTTTAAAGATTGACGAATCAAATGATATTTCTGTTCTAATTTCTGCCGCTTCTTCTCCCTCTGAATCAAACTTTTTTTTGCCATAATGTGTCGTTGCTATTATTACCAAGTATACGGTTCTAATCCTAGATGGAAAAATAAATAGAAAAAGAAATCTAAAAAGGCAGATCCTCCCTCTCTATCAAGAGTAATGAACTAGGTGCTGATACAGTACAAAAAAACAAACTAAATTAACCAAACTTGCCTGATGTTGAGGCAATCAAGAAAGCTGCATAAGTGAATATATAACCCACGGAAAAGTGAGCTAATCCAACCAATCTTGCTTGCACAATGGAAAGAGCCACGGGCTTATCTCTCCAGCGAATTAAATTAGCTAAAGGTGTGCGTTCATGAGCCCATGCTAAAGTCTCAATTAATTCCTGCCAATACCCCCGCCAGGAAATTAAGAACATAAATCCAGTAGCCCAAACAAGATGTCCAAATAAGAACATCCACGCCCATACCGATAAACTATTCATCCCAAAAGGATTATATCCATTGATAAGTTGTGAAGAGTTTAACCATAGGTAATCTCTTAACCATCCCATCAAATAAGTGGAGGATTCATTAAATTGTGAAACGTTGCCCTGCCATAATGTGATATGTTTCCAATGCCAATAAAAAGTAACCCACCCAATGGTATTTAACATCCAGAAAACTGCCAAATAAAATGCGTCCCAAGCAGAAATATCACAAGTACCGCCGCGCCCTGGGCCGTCACAAGGAAAACTATATCCAAAATCCTTTTTATCTGGCATTAATTTGGAACCGCGTGCATCTAAAGCGCCCTTTACTAAAATCAATGTAGTTGTATGCAAACCTAGAGCAATAGCATGATGAACCAAGAAATCCCCAGGTCCTATTGTTAAGAAAAGCGAATTACTATTCTCATTAACAGCATTCAACCATCCGGGCAACCATAGGCTTCGACCCGCATTGAAAGCGGGGCCATTCGTTGAAGATAAGAGTATATCGAACCCATATGTCGTCTTGCCATGAGCAGATTGTATCCATTGGGCAAATATAGGTTCGATCAAGATTTGCTTTTCTGGAGTACCAAAAGCAAGCATGACGTCGTTATGAACATAAAGGCCCAAGGTATGGAATCCTAGAAAGAGGCTAGCCCAACTTAAATGAGATATGATAGCTTCTTTATGGTCTAACATTCTTGCCAATACATTATCCTCATTCTGTTCCGGATTGTAATCCCTAATGAAAAAAATAGCTCCATGAGCAAAAGCCCCTGTCATGATGAACCCTGCAATATATTGGTGATGAGTATATAAAGCAGCTTGAGTAGTAAAGTCTTGTGCTATGAATGCATAAGGAGGTAAAGAGTACATATGTTGAGCTACTAAGGAAGTAATAACCCCTAAAGAAGCTAGAGCAAGACCTAACTGAAAATGAATCGAATTGTTGATTGTGTCATAAAGGCCCTTATGCCCACGCCCTAATCGACCCCCCGGAGGAGTATGCGCTTCTAAAAGATCTTTAATACTGTGCCCAATTCCGAAGTTAGTTCGATACATGTGACCGGCAATGAGAAAAATAAATGCAATAGCTAAATGATGGTGAGCCATATCGGTCAGCCACAAACTTTGTGTTTGTGGATGGAATCCCCCAAGAAGAGTTAGAATGGCAGTTCCCGCTCCTTGAGCGGTACCAAATAAATGATTACTCGAATCAGGGTTTTGGGCATAAAGATTCCATTGACCCGTCAAAAGGGGTCCCAACCCCTGGGGATAGGGTAATACATCTAAGAAATTATTCCATCGAACGTACTCCCCCCTGGATGCGGGAATAGCAACATGAACTAAATGTCCTGTCCAAGCCAAAGAACTTACCCCGAAAAGTCCTGACAAATGATGATTGAGACGAGATTCCGCGTTTTTGAACCACGAAAGGCTTGGTTTCCATTTGGGTTGTAGATGTAACCAACCCGCTATTAAGGACAGCGTAGAAAGAAATAATAGAAAAAGAGCTCCAGTATAAAGATCCTCATTGGTGCGTAATCCTATTGTATACCACCACTGATAAACTCCAGAATAAGCAATATTCACTGGACCAGCAGCACCTCCTCGAGTAAAGGCTTCCACAGCGGGTTGACCAAAATGAGGATCCCAAATCGCATGAGCAATAGGTCTTACGTGTAAAGGATCCTGTATCCATGATTCAAAATTTCCTTGCCAAGCTACATGAAACAGATTTCCGGACGTCCATAGAAAGATTATTGCTAATTGCCCAAAGTGAGAAGCAAAAATGTTCTGATAAAGACGTTCTTCAGTAATATCATCATGACTTTCGAAATCATGTGCGGTAGCAATACCAAACCAAATACGACGAGTAGTGGGGTCCTGAGCTAAGCCTTGGCTAAACCTGGGAAATCTTAATTCCATAATGCCTTTCAAATCCTCCTAGCCACTATCCTACTGCAATAATTCTCGCTAAGAAGAATGCCCATGTCGTGGCAATTCCACCCAGAAGGTAATGGGTTACTCCTACAGCGCGTCCTTGTATAATGCTCAAGGCTCTAGGCTGAGTAGCAGGAGCAACTTTTAATTTGTTATGAGCCCAAACGATAGATTCAATGAGTTCTTGCCAATAACCACGGCCGCTGAATAAAAACATTAAACTGAAGGCCCAGACAAAATGAGCACCTAAGAAAAAAAGACCATATGCAGATAATGAAGAACCATAAGACTGAATGACTTGCGATGCCTGTGCCCACAAGAAATCTCGAAGCCACCCATTAATCGTAATGGAACTCTGTGCAAAGTTTCCCCCTGTAATATGAGTTACCACCCCTTGATCACTTATAGTACCCCAAACATCCGACTGCATTTTCCAACTGAAATGGAAAATGACTACCGAAATTGCATTGTACATCCAGAATAAACCTAAGAAAACATGATCCCAGGCGGATACTTGACATGTTCCCCCTCGGCCAGGCCCATCGCAAGGAAAGCGAAAACCTAGATTTGCTTTATCGGGTATCAAACGGGAACTCCGAGCAAATAAAACACCTTTCAAAAGTATTAATACAGTCACATGTATGGTAAATGCATGAATGTGATGGACTAAAAAATCTGCGGTTCCTAATGGAATAGGTAACAAAGCCACTTTGCCACCTACTGCTACTAACTCGCCGCCTCCCCACGTTAAGCTAGTACTTGTTGTTGCACCAGGAGCTGTTACGCCAGGCGCAGTAGCATGGATATTTTGTACCCATTGAGCAAAGATAGGTTGTAATTGTATGGCAGTATCCGAAAACATATCTTGTGGACGGCCTAAAGCACTCATGGTATCATTATGAATGTACAAGCCAAAACTGTGAAAACCTAGAAATATACATACCCAGTTAAGGTGGGATATGATTGCATCGCGGTGTCTAAGGACGCGATCTAATAGATCGTTGTATCGAGTAGTTGGATCATAGTCTCTTACCATAAAAATTGCTGCATGTGCAGCAGCACCGACTATTAGAAATCCGCCAATCCACATGTGGTGTGTGAACAAGGAAAGTTGTGTACCATAGTCAGTAGCTAGGTATGGATAGGGAGGCATAGAATACATATGATGAGCTACAACAATGGTTGTAGAGCCTAGCATAGCTAGGTTAAGAGATAATTGAGCATGCCATGACGTTGTTAAGATTTCATAAAGACCCTTATGGCCTTGTCCTGTAAATGGGCCCTTGTGAGCCTCCAAAATATCTTTAAGTCCATGGCCAATACCCCAATTGGTCCTATACATATGACCTGCGATTAGGAAAAGAATAGCAATAGCTAAATGATGGTGCGCAATATCGGTCAGCCAGAGACCACCGGTTACTGGATCTAGTCCTCCGCGAAAAGTCAGAAATTCTGCGTATTTGGACCAATTTAAAGTGAAAAAAGGGGTTGCTCCTTCGGCAAAACTAGGATAAAGTTGAGCCAAAAGGTCCCGATTCAAGATAAATTCATGAGGAAGTGGTATCTCTTTAGGATCCACCCCAGCGTCAAGAAATTGGTTAATTGGTAAAGATACATGAATTTGGTGCCCCGCCCAAGAAAGAGACCCAAGTCCTAATAATCCCGCTAAGTGGTGATTCAACATGGATTCTACATCTTGGAACCAGGCCAATTTGGGAGCGGCTTTGTGATAATGGAACCAACCAGCAAAAAGCATTAACGCTGCAAAAATCAATGCACCAATTGCAGTACAATAGAGTTGTAATTCACTAGTTATTCCAGATGCTCGCCAAAGCTGAAAAAAACCAGAGGTTATTTGGATTCCTCGGAAACCCCCGCCTACATCACCATTCAATATTTCTTGCCCTACTATAGGCCAAACTACCTGAGCACTGGGTCCAATGTGAGTAGGATCACTTAGCCATGCTTCATAATTGGAAAAACGGGCGCCATGAAAGTACATGCCACTCAACCAAAGAAAGATAATGGAAAGTTGCCCGAAATGAGCACTAAAGACTTTTCGAGAAATCTCCTCCAAATCACCAGTATGACTATCGAAATCGTGAGCATCAGCATGTAGGTTCCAGATCCAAGTGGTAGTATCAGGGCCCTTAGCTAGTGTTCTTGAGAAATGGCCGGGTCTGGCCCATTCCTCAAAAGATGTTTTTACAGGATCCCTATCCACAACAATTTTTACTTCTGGTTCCGGCGAACGAATAATCATTAAGTCCTCCTCTTTCCGGACAAGACATACAAAGAGACCCGCCAACTGTCTTTTTAGTGAATCTTTGAAAGATATATATTTTGAAAGATAGATTTTGAAAGATAGATTTTGAAAGATAGATATTGTGATTAGTTCTTTTCTTTACTATCTACCATCCTTCTATTTTTTTTTTAGTTATTCACTGGAGCAATTATATATTGAAGTCAATCCGAGGCAAGTGTTCGGGTCTATTATGACATAAAGATTAGGTGCCTAACGGACATTGTTTATCTTGAAAAACAAATATTTCTCGACGTAAGAAAAAAATCTTTTTTATTTTTAATTTAAGAAACTAGTGTATTTTTTTTGAGGGCATAAGCTCCTATCTATATCTACTTTCCTTGAGCATAATATAGGGTTTTTTATTTGATTCTAAATTCCAAGATAACTCATTAGAATTATTAATAAGATGGTCCTAATATATTAGCAATATTTAGATTGCCCCCTCTTTTTATTCACTTTATTACTTCTATTCTAGACCCTATCCCTATGGTTTATTCTTATGAAATATCATATAAAATAGAAGGTATAAGAAATGGATATAATGAAATTCTTGATTCGATCTTACGACCTAATTTATTTGATTAATGGATCAACAACCAAACCACCCATTTTATGAAAAAGAAGGAGCATGGTCTTATTCAAATTCAAAGCGCTTCGTAATCTTCAACCAGTTCTGTGCTTCAATATAATTTCCCGGAGTAAGCGCTATAGCTTGTTTCCAATATTCAGCAGCTTGATCAAACCAAGCTTCCGCAATTTCCGAATCACCCTGTAGAATGGCCTGTTCTCCTCGGTCGGAATAGGAAGTTCCTTCCCTTAGAACCGTACTTGAGAGTTTCCTACCTCATACGGCTCAGAAATTGCTATCTGAATTTCCCCTATCTTAACTGAATTCGATTTATCAAAAATCGATCCAATTTGTTCTTGGGTTAAGCAGAAGAAATTAATTACCTAAGTTTCAAACCCTAATTTTTATCAATAATCAGTTTGATCTTTTTTCCCACCTTCAGAAGAATGAAGCATAGATAGATATAGAGCCTTCGTTCAAATTTTCTGAGAGGTAACTATCCCGGTTTCATATATGAAATCTCTATAGAATCCTTGAAAAAGACTTTTTTCCATAAGAAAGAAAAAAGAACTTACTATCTTTGGGATCTGATACTACACCGCTGCTTAATCCCTTAGTGGATCGGCTCTATTACATAAGCGGATTCCTAAATTTTGCCCCATATCATGGGATAAGTAAGCAGTTTTTTTTAGTTGTATCGACCCAGTCGCTCACTAATTGATCTTTACGGTGCTTTCTCTATCAATTTGAGAAACTTTATCCATAGAGTAGTAGTATAGGCCATACTTTCTTCGTTTTTTGATTCTCGTGAAGTGTCCTTCCTTCCTACAGCTGATAGGGAAAAATCGTTGTTTTTACGATCCCTATGTAGAAAGCCCTTTTTTTCTAGTATTTACTAGAAAATTTGATCCTCTCTTTTTTTTTTTTCTTTCTATAGTGGAGATAGTCGCACGTAATGACAGATCACGGCCATATTATTAAAAGCTTGCGGTAAGAAGGGGTTTCGTTCTAGTGCCCGGAAATAATATTCCAAAGCCTTTGTATGCTCTCCATTGCTTGTGTGTATAAGGCCTATGTTATAGAGTATATAACTTCGATCATAGGGATCGATTTCTAGTCGCGTAGCTTCATAATAATTTTGCAAAGCTTCCGCATAATTTCCTTCGGATTGAGCCAACATCCGTTACGGTCGTTCATTCTATTCAAAAAATCTCCGTTCCAAAACCGTACATGAGGTTTTCATCTCATACGGCTCCTCCCTTCTGTACATAATAGTACTAAGCGAAATAATCTATAGAATCAAAATAGAATTAGTCCCGTCTCATTATGAACCGAAAGGGGCTGGTATTTTTCCAAGAAATCTCTAGCCAACCTTCCCACAAGAGGTTTTTCTTAACACCAATGAATTCTATTAATGCTAGAGGAAAACGATAGCTCCAATAATTTCTTTGTTCTCAACGCCTCCTATTTAGAGGAATTAGCTACTTCAACGATCTTTGATGGTTATAGGGGTATCCAAAGTACAAACCTGATGGTTGTTTGTTATCCCAACCATTCTTCCCAGCCCTGATACCGATCAGGAAAGGGGTAATTTCTAACAAAGTTTTTCTCTTGTTGATTCCTATTTCTAGGTGTAGTGCTTTTCTCCCCTATGCTGCCTACGGATACTAATAGAGTAGGATTGGCCTGTAATCCATACCATACCATATCCTGTAGGTGTAACCTTTCGCTCAATACTCAAATCTACAATTGAAGTATCTGAAGCCGCATCAATCGAGGATACACGACGGAAGGAATTGTTAGTTCGCCTCACCTTCCCGAAGCGTGGGTTTGTTTGCTTTACAAATTTGGTTCTCTCTATGCCAACCCCCCTCTCTTTTTCGTAAGACTGAGGTATAGGTAGGGCTAAAAAAAAGCAAAAAAAAGAGTCAAATCGCACCATCTCTATAATAAGTAAATGCCTTTTTTTCTCCTGAGGTTGTCGGAATTATTCGCAATAAAATATTGGCTACAATTGAGGAGGTCTTATCAATGAAATTTCCATTTCCACGGGATCTAGGCATAATTCCCAACCCATTCTATATAGAATTGTTTTCATTCCTTCACAAAATAACATAAAAACAAACACATTCGATTCTTATAATTATAAATAGATTGATCCATATGCTCTACTCTAAATCCATATGCTTTAAATGGATAAGAGAGATATGGATTTTCCGCTCAGCTCAAATTGTATCCTTTTCCTTCTGCTTGGACACGAAGAGATATGAAATATTTGACTAAGACTGGATTTCATTCCACTTTCCTATTTCTGAACAACAACTTATGTTATCAACTATTTCGTGTTTTCAAAGTTATTAATTGTCTCATACCCTATTTTTGATTTCGATAGTATGGTGTAGCGTATCTTATGCAAACGGAATTCTAAGGTTTCTTTATTTTATTATGCAATAAGAAGAATTCTTC
>NW_028259461.1:16622707-16637707 GCF_056163025.1 Triticum urartu | reverse complement strand
TTTCTTCTATCTAAAATATTAGAAAGAATGTACCCTTCTATCCAAATCCAATTTGCATCGATAAAATAAATCCAAATTCCAGTAGTAGATGAATAATTGCAAATTTGTGTGTGTACGAGATTAGAATAACTTCAAAATAACTGACATAATTTTGTATTTTTCCTGATCAGAAAAATACATGAAAAAGAAAGGAGGTAGAAAAATTTTTGGATTTATGGTTAAAGAAGAAAAAGAAGAAAACAGGGGTTCTGTTGAATTTCAAGTATTCAGTTTCACCAATAAGATACGGAGACTTGCTTCACATTTGGAATTACACAAAAAAGATTTTTCATCGGAAAGAGGTCTACGAAGACTTTTGGGAAAACGTCGACGTTTGCTGGCTTATTTGGCAAAGAAAAATAGAGTACGTTATAAGAAATTAATCGGTCAGTTGAATATTCGGGAGCAGTAATTTAATCGTTCAAATTTTTTTCTTGTTTTATTATTTTTTTAGTAGTCTTATAGTAGTCTTAGATTTTTCATTTTGATGAGCCTCGCTTTGAGGAATTCATGGAATAATCCATTTTCATGGAATAATGAATTAAGGAAGAAAGGATATGAGTCTACCGCTTACAAGAAAAGATCTCATGATAGTCAATATGGGCCCTCAACACCCATCAATGCATGGTGTTCTTCGACTGATCGTTACTCTCGATGGTGAGGATGTTATTGATTGTGAACCCATATTAGGGTATTTACACAGAGGAATGGAAAAAATCGCGGAAAACCGAACTATTATACAATACTTACCTTATGTAACAAGGTGGGATTATTTAGCTACTATGTTTACAGAAGCAATAACAGTAAATGCACCAGAATTCTTGGAGAATATTCAAATACCACAAAGAGCCAGCTATATTAGGGTAATTATGTTAGAATTAAGCCGGATAGCTTCTCACTTGCTATGGCTTGGACCTTTTATGGCGGATCTCGGCGCACAGACTCCTTTTTTCTATATTTTTAGAGAGAGAGAATTAATATATGATCTATTTGAAGCTGCTACAGGTATGCGAATGATGCACAATTACTTTCGCATCGGAGGAGTAGCCGCCGATCTACCTTATGGATGGATCGATAAATGTTTAGATTTCTGTGATTATTTTTTACGCGGAGTTGTTGAATATCAACAACTTATTACACAGAATCCAATTTTTTTAGAGCGAGTTGAAGGAGTAGGTTTTATTAGCGGAGAAGAAGCAGTAAATTGGGGCTTATCGGGACCGATGTTACGAGCTTCTGGAATACAATGGGATCTTCGTAAAGTAGATCCTTATGAGTCTTACAACCAATTTGATTGGAAAGTCCAATGGCAAAAAGAAGGGGATTCGTTAGCTCGCTATTTAGTACGAATTGGTGAAATGAGGGAATCCATCAAAATAATTCAACAAGCTGTAGAAAAAATTCCTGGAGGACCTTATGAAAATTTAGAAGTCCGACGCTTTAAGAAAGAAAATAATTCTGAATGGAATGATTTTGAGTATAAATTTCTTGGTAAAAAACCTTCGCCCAATTTTGAATTGTCAAGACAAGAGCTTTATGTAAGAGTAGAAGCCCCAAAAGGTGAATTAGGGATTTATCTAGTAGGAGATGATAGCCTTTTCCCCTGGAGATGGAAAATCCGTCCACCCGGGTTTATTAATTTGCAAATTCTTCCTCAGCTAGTTAAAAAAATGAAATTGGCTGATATCATGACGATATTAGGTAGTATAGATATCATTATGGGGGAAGTTGATCGTTGAAATGATAATAGATAGGGTAGAGGTAGAAACTATCAATTCTTTTTCGAAATTGGAATTATTAAAAGAAGTCTATGGACTGATATCGATTCTACCCATTTTGACCCTCCTTTTGGGAATAACAATAGAGGTACTCGTAATTGTGTGGTTAGAAAGAGAAATATCTGCGTCGATACAACAACGTATTGGTCCTGAATATGCTGGCCCCCTGGGCCTGCTTCAAGCTATAGCAGATGGGACTAAGCTACTTTTTAAAGAAGATATTCTGCCATCCCGAGGAGATATTTCTTTATTTAGCATTGGACCCTCTATAGCAGTCATATCAGTTTTATTAAGTTTTTTAGTTATCCCTTTGGGATATCATTTTGTTTTAGCCGATCTTAGTATTGGTGTTTTTTTATGGATTGCCATTTCAAGTATAGCTCCTATTGGTCTTCTTATGGCAGGATATAGCTCAAATAATAAATATTCTTTTTCAGGCGGTCTACGAGCTGCTGCTCAATCCATTAGTTATGAAATACCATTAACTTTTTGTGTGCTAGCAATATCTCTACGTGTGATTCGTTAAAATAGATCTTTTTCCTATAAAATCCATTAACTATTTATATTCCTTTTCTTATTTAGTATTTGGGTTGGTAAGTTAAACTAGATAGCTATATGAGTGAAACAAAACAGCTTATAAATTTGTAGTAAAAAGAAAAAATCTCATTTCCTACGTACAAGAAAAAAGTGGAAGTAAACATAAGCAGTGTAAACTCTTTATCCCAAGGTTGATATTTTTTAATTAGTCATCATATCTTGAAGCGGCCAAGAATAAAGGATTCACGATATGGAATTCCATTACTAGAATACTCCTAGTTATTACTATAACTTAATAATCCATAAGAAGAATCCACCAAAAGTTAGTGAAGGGTTAGGAACACTAAAGTACATAAAGGATTAGTAATGGAAAATCTAAAACATTAGAGATTTTTGCCCATAAAAGGAATCATAATAAGGACTTGCAATTTGTAGAAATTATCAAGTAGTACTTTCTTCGGATTCCGATCCAGAGTATGTTCCCATTCACTTGTTAAGGAAATGGCTATCAAGAACGAATTAACCCTTTATCCATTTTTTCTTTTTAAATACCCCCTCCCTGGGGAAAGAAGAATAGTAAAAAAGATATGGAGTGCACTAGAAAAAATTTTCATTATTTCCTTCCTCTATCCATATTCATGCAGAATTGCTCATGAACTAATACCCAACTCTTTCCATTTATTAATTGAATTCCTATAACAAGTAACAAGTGTTTTATTCCAAGATTAAGTTATTACTGAACAAAGAAAAATTTTCATTATATTATAAAGGATGAGATCAATTCGGAAGCGCTTTTTCTTATTCTAGCAGACGGAATTCCTTTGGTCTAATTTAGGACTTTCAAATCTATTTTATTTTATCTAATTCTATCTACGCCCCCGGGGCTAGGAACAAAACAGTCCTTTCCTTTTTCTGATCATAGAGAAGCCGTATGAAGCTAAGGTTTCATGTACGGTTTTGAAATAGCGGTGGGAACTGTGATGTTATCACCGACTATGATTATCTAACAGTTCAAGTACAGTTGATATAGTTGAAGCACAGTCAAAATACGGTTTTTTTGGATGGAATATTTGGCGTCAGCCTATAGGTTTTCTGGTTTTTTTAATTTCTTCTTTGGCAGAATGTGAAAGATTACCCTTTGATTTACCAGAAGCGGAGGAAGAATTAGTAGCAGGTTACCAAACTGAATATTCCGGTATCAAATATGGTTTATTTTATCTTGTTTCTTACCTAAATTTATTAGTTTCTTCTTTATTTGTAACAGTTCTCTACTTGGGCGGGTGGAATTTATCTATTCCCTATATATCCTTTTTTGATTTTTTCCAAATGAATAAAGCAGTTGGAATTTTGGAAATGACAATGGGTATATTTATTACATTAACTAAAGCTTATTTATTTCTCTTCATTTCTATCACAATAAGATGGACTTTACCGAGGATGAGAATGGATCAGTTATTAAATCTTGGATGGAAATTTCTTTTACCTATTTCCCTGGGCAATCTCTTATTAACAACCTCTTCTCAACTTGTTTCACTATAAATAAGATAATACAATAATAGTAAGAATATTTTCAACACAAAAGCTCTCTCAAACAAGAGAAAGAAACATATCTTTTTCATAGATATTTAGAATGAATATGTTCCCTATGGTAACTGGGTTCATGAGTTATGGTCAACAAACAATACGTGCTACAAGGTACATAGGTCAAAGTTTCATAACTACCTTATCCCACACAAATCGTTTACCTATAACGATTCACTACCCTTATGAAAAATCAATTACACCAGAGCGTTTCCGAGGGCGAATCCACTTTGAATTTGATAAATGTATTGCTTGTGAAGTATGTGTTCGCGTATGTCCGATAGATTTACCCGTTGTGGATTGGAGATTTGAAAAGGATATTAAAAGAAAACAATTGCTTAATTATAGTATTGATTTCGGAGTTTGTATATTTTGTGGCAATTGTGTTGAGTACTGTCCAACAAGCTGTTTATCAATGACTGAAGAATATGAACTTTCTACCTATGATCGTCATGAATTGAATTACAATCAAATTGCTTTAAGTCGGTTACCAATCTCCATAATGGGAGATTACACAATTCAAACAATTAGGAATTCGTCTGAAAGTAAAATAAACAAAGAAAAATCTTCGAATTCAAGAACGATTACTGATTACTAAACTTTGATTTTGTCTTTCTGTTATAAAAATCTAATAATTCTTTATTAAACTTTAAAATTAAACTATAAAGAAAAACGAAAAACTACTGCTTATTGGAAATTATTTCTTATTTTAAATCAGACTAGATTTTCGTGATATAATATAATTTATAACTATAAGTTTATACACAAAAAAATACCCTAATCCTTTTTTCCTTCCTTGAATCCTTTAGTTTTAGTCAGTTCATGAAAAATTTTATACTATTAATTTCTTTTTATCCATAATGGATTTACCTGGACCAATACATGAGATTCTTATGCTATTTGGGGGATTTGTTCTTCTACTAGGGGGTCTAGGAGTAGTATTACTTACCAACCCCATTTATTCTGCCTTTTCGCTGGGATTAGTTCTTGTTTGTATATCCTTATTCTATTTTTTATTAAATTCCTACTTTGTAGCTGTCGCACAACTTCTTATTTATGTGGGAGCCATAAATGTCTTGATCATATTCGCTGTAATGTTCGTAAATGGCTCAGAATGGTCTAAAGATAAGAATTATTGGACTATTGGAGATGGGTTCACTTCACTCGTTTGTATAACTATTGTTTTTTCACTAATGACTACTATCCCAGATACGTCGTGGTATGGAATTCTTTGGACTACAAGATCAAACCAAATAGTAGAACAGGGTCTCATAAATAATGTTCAACAAATTGGAATTCATTTAGCAACCGATTTTTATCTTCCGTTTGAACTCATTTCCATAATTCTTCTAGTTTCTTTAATAGGTGCAATTACTATGGCTCGGCAATAAGAAAACTTAGAAAAAGTACAAATTATAAGAATTGCAAATCTAAAATAAATAACTAAAGAATCACAATTTTGATTTAGTAAAATCCATCTACTGCCAACAAATACCTCCTTTTTTTTTTTTTTTTTTTTCTTTTGTTGTGTAATTGTTCTATTGTAATTAATTGAATCGGTTCAATTCTTGCCCTCATATTGAAATGAATCGAGATTGATAAGGAGTTAGTTAATGATGTTTGAGCATGTACTTTTTTTGAGTGTCTATTTATTTTCGATTGGTATCTATGGATTGATCACAAGCCGAAACATGGTTAGAGCTCTAATATGTCTTGAACTTATACTGAATTCAATTAATCTAAATCTCGTAACATTTTCTGATCTATTTGATAGTCGCCAATTAAAAGGAGATATTTTCGCAATTTTTGTTATAGCCCTTGCAGCTGCTGAAGCCGCTATTGGACTATCCATTCTTTCTTCCATCCATCGTAATAGGAAATCCACTCGTATCAATCAATCTAATTTATTGAATAATTAGACTTTTGAATAATTAGACATAGAATCCTCTAAACAAAGGCGCACATATTAAAATAAATAGAAATCAATACTATTTTCTTAGTATTATTTGAGAATATCCATTTTTTTTAGTAGATTATTGCATAGTATTCTTTTTCACTTAAATGAATTTTTGTATTTGTAATTCATTGATATTGCAATTTGAATATTGCAATAATTTATATTGAAAAGACGATAGCCAATTTATTGGCTAATTCGAATTCGTCTGTACAATTCGTAAAATTCTTTCTTATTTCTTATTTATTGTTGAAATCCAAAATTAAAGTCTCTTGGCTCTCTTCACGCTTTCTCACAAACAGATTAAAAAATAGATTTTTTTTTTTGAAGTTTGGATAAACCATTGCTTCGTCTGGTGTCTACAATACATATGACTCATTATAGTACTAATTTCATTTTTACCAGATCGAAAAATTTTATGTTGAAAAGAAAAATTTATAGATCCAATGTCACATTCCGTAAAAATTTACGATACATGTATAGGATGCACTCAATGTGTACGAGCTTGTCCAACAGATGTATTAGAAATGATACCCTGGGATGGATGTAAAGCCAAGCAAATTGCTTCCGCGCCGAGAACCGAAGATTGTGTGGGTTGTAAGAGATGTGAATCTGCCTGCCCGACAGATTTTTTAAGTGTCCGCGTTTATTTAGGGCCTGAAACAACACGTAGCATGGCTCTATCTTATTGATACGTTACAAAAAACTTCACTCGAATCGTCTGATTCCTCTTTACCGAAGAAGCCTGTGCTCGAAATAATCGAGCACGGGCTTTTCTGGTCAAAACGTATCTTGTCTTTATCACTTTATCATGAGTTATTTTCCTTGGTTAACAATACTTGTTGTTTTGCCGATATTTGCAGGTTCATTAATTTTCTTTTTACCTCATAAGGGAAACAAAGTCGTTAGGTGGTATACTATATCTATTTGTTTATTAGAATTCCTTCTAATGACTTATGCGTTCTGTTATCATTTCCAACTGGAGGATCCCTTAATCCAATTAAAGGAGGATTATAAATGGATAGATGTCTTCGATTTCCACTGGAGATTGGGAATCGATGGACTTTCATTAGGATCTATTTTATTGACAGGATTTATCACTACTTTAGCTACTTTAGCAGCTTGGCCAATTACACGGAATTCGCGATTATTCTATTTCCTGATGCTCGCAATGTATAGTGGTCAAATAGGATTATTTTCTTCGCGAGACCTTTTACTTTTTTTTATCATGTGGGAGTTAGAATTAATTCCTGTTTACTTACTTTTATCCATGTGGGGGGGGAAGAGGCGTCTATATTCAGCTACAAAGTTTATTTTGTATACTGCAGGCGGTTCCATTTTTTTCTTAATCGGAGTTCTGGGTATGGGCTTATATGGTTCCAACGAACCAGGATTAGATTTGGAAAGATTAATTAATCAATCATACCCTGCAACCTTGGAAATACTTTTATATTTTGGCTTCCTTATTGCTTATGCTGTCAAATTGCCGATTATACCCCTACATACGTGGTTACCAGATACCCATGGGGAAGCACATTATAGTACATGTATGCTTTTAGCGGGAATATTATTAAAGATGGGAGCATATGGATTGATTCGGATCAACATGGAATTGTTACCTCATGCTCATTATCTATTTTCGCCCTGGTTAGTAATAATAGGAGCGATCCAAATAATCTATGCAGCTTCAACTTCTCTTGGTCAACGAAATTTCAAAAAAAGAATAGCTTATTCCTCTGTATCTCACATGGGTTTCATAATTATAGGAATTGGTTCCATAACCAACATTGGACTCAATGGAGCTATTTTACAAATATTATCCCATGGATTTATTGGTGCTACACTTTTTTTCTTGGCAGGAACCGCTTCTGATAGAATGCGTCTTGTTTATCTCGAAGAACTGGGGGGAATATCTATCCCAATGCCTAAAATTTTTACCATGTTTAGTAGCTTTTCAATGGCTTCTCTTGCCTTACCAGGAATGAGTGGTTTTGTCGCAGAATTAGTAGTATTTTTTGGACTAATTACTAGTCCAAAATTTCTGTTAATGCCAAAAACACTAATTACTTTTGTAATGGCAATTGGAATGATATTAACTCCTATTTATTTATTATCTATGTTACGCCAGATGTTCTATGGATACAAGCTATTTAATGTTCCAAACGCAAATTTTGTGGATTCTGGACCACGAGAACTCTTTATTTTAATCTGTATCTTTTTACCAGTAATAGGAATTGGTATTTATCCAGATTTTGTTCTCTCCCTATCCGTTGACAGGGTAGAGGCTCTCTTATCCAATTATTATCCTAAATAGGTTTGCTTTTTTTTACTCGTCTGCTCTATTAATGCAGAAATAAGTAAAAAAGTATATAATGCAGAAATAAGTAAAAAAGTATAATTAGATCTATCTCGAATTTTTGAGAACCCTTTGATAAGGCGTTCAAGGGGTTCTCAAATAAAACATAAAAGTAAAAACCTTCATTTCATGAAGGTTTTATTTTATGTAATCATTTAGGTGTTAATGTAAACGAACCATAACTATGTAAGCCTATTCCTAATAGATTTATACCAAAATAACAAATCCAAATTATAAGAAATCCTATCAAAGCTATAAGTGCAGAATTCGTACCCTTCCAATTTGGATTTGTTCTACTATGTAAATAAATTGCGAATATGGTCCAAGTAATAAATGCCCAAGTTTCCTTAGGATCCCAATTCCAATAGGATCCCCAGGCCTCATTAGCCCATACTGCTCCACAAAGAATACCTACGGTTAAAAGGGTAAATCCTAGGCTAATGACACGATAACTCCAAGAATCCAAACGCTCCGTTAATTGATATTTGTAATAATTTGGAAATGAAGGGACAGAGGTTCTTTTTAAAGCACTTCTTTTTGCATAAAAATATTTAATATCACTAAAGAAAAATGTTTTATTTAAAACATTTTTTTTCTTTTTAGAAAAGAAATGGAAATTATTTCGAAATCTAATGATTAGAATAGCGGCAGATAATAAGGATCCGCACAAAAGAGTTGCATAGCTTAATAACATCATACTGACATGCATCATTAACCACTGAGATTGTAGAGCAGGTACTAGTATCGTGGATTGATGCATTTCAGTTAAAAGACCCGATGTGGCAAAGCCTTGCGTTAAAATAGTACTTGGCGTAGTTATTGTGCTTAAATCATTTTTAGAGTTCTGTATTTTAGGAATGGTATGAAGAATATACAGGGCCCATGAAAGGAAGATCAATGACTCATATAAATTACTTAATGGAAAATGTCCCGAGGAAGCCCAACGAGAAACTAAGAATCCTGTTATAGAGAAAAAAGTAACTATCATTCCTTTTTCTGACGAATCGCGTAATCCTCCAAGTTCACGAACTAATAAGGTTATAAAATGAATCGTAATCACAATTGAAATCGTTGAGAAAGAGATATGAGTTAGTATATGTTCTAAAGTTGCAAATAGCATAAGGGGAAGGTCCCATTACAAAATTGTAAATTTCGAATTGATTTCTAATCTATTGTATTCTTTTTCAAGAATGCCGCCACTCGGATTCGAACCGAGATGCTTGAGCACTGCTTCCTAAGAGCAGCGTGTCTACCAATTTCACCATGGCGGCTAACTTCAAATAATAGGTAACTTAAAAGAATAATAGCTATTATCTTGGGAATCGTCGATATTGGGAAAGTCCATAAAATTTAGGAACATTAGAGTTTTCATTAAAATAGACTTCGTTTGGTAGTATCGTTTCCATTTTTTTTTTTTACAATAAACTCTTGCTTTGCCCAATAGAAACACAAACACTGCTTGAAAGAGTTGGAACTTCTTTTTTCTAACTTGCAATTATAGAACTAATTTTTTCTAATTAATTTCCCCTTTACATTTTGAAAATTCTTTCAATACAATGAAAAAAATCCAAAAGGGTTTCTATTTAATGATGAAATTAAAATAAAATGGATAAATAGAAAAGGCTTTTTGGATTTTTTAAAAATTTCTAGAATGAAAGTCTTTATGCTCTTATTAATAAGATTTACTAACCTTATGATTTTGGAGAAGATAGGTGGAAGTTGTAAGTCCTATTGTAAGAATACTCCACTTTTCATAATTTTCCTAATAGAATATGAGGATTCTATTAGGAAAATTATGAAAAGTTCATTGATAGGAAAAGAATACTTAGCACACAGTATACCAAACAAAACTTTTTTTTTCTTGTATATATAAGATAAGAGGGGTTTTTTGTTCTAAGAATATTGTACCGAGTAATTCGACACATAAAAGTACATTCAAAGAAGAATCCAAATTATTAAATAATTGGAATTCTTTTTTGATAAGTCAATTCATATTATTCCAAAATCTTATTATTTGTTTGTTGCCCAGAAAAACCCTTTGGTTTTGGATGCTCATTACCGCTCGAAAATGATCTTGATTTTACTAAAGAATAAGATTGTACTATGGAAAAATAAGTCTTTTTCTTCCAAATATTTTTACGAATACGCTTTTTTGACATTGAAGTACGTTTTTTTGGAACTGCCATTCAAAAAGGAAATTACTTTTTTCTAGTTGTATGTGAAAGACATCTATTGCTGCAAATCAATCCTTCTTTCTTCTTTTTATTAGTATTTATACTTAGATACTGAAAGATACTTAAATTTTGAATTATTTTTTACTTCATTTTGTCTAATGCGGATAAGACAACAAGAATTTTTTAACATTTTTTCTTTATATATTTTATACTTTTTTTTTAATAATATAGAATATATAGAAGGGTTTCTCATTTAAATCTATTTATATCTATTTATATATCAAGTATACTCCATATATAGATATATGGTATGGAAGCCTATCCCCCATATAAGATAAGACGGGGGGATAAAAAGAAGGGAAAATGAAAATAGTTAATTAAGTTCAGAATGGTATTCCATAAAGGAAAGGAATTCCAATCAAAACAAAAAATACTGAGTCTCTTAAACAAGACATTCTAAAACTTAGGTAATTTATAGTCATTAGAATTTTAGTTCTATATGAAGTAAGGACTATTCGATAATTTCTTATAAACATAGGTTTTCATTGGAATTCACTCAATCAGTTAATTATGGAACAAGAGAGCTGTTTCATCTTTGTTTTAAAGAAATATAAAAATGAATTATGAATAGAAAGTAAAATGATTCCACTTTTTTTTTTTTATTTTTATAAATATCTTTATTTAGTTAATAAAATAACTTCGTTACCTAGTTATTTTATTAACTTTTTTAATTTAACCAACTAAACCCATTCTTAATTTTTAATTATTTCAATGAGATAAATTTTGGAAAAATTAAGAATTTCAGTATTTTTTCTTATTCTTTTTATTTATTCTTTCAGAAAGAGATAAGAATTGGTTTGGTGAATCGGAAACAATTTTATAGAAAAATTGAAGTAAAAATTGAAGTAAAAATTGCAATTTCTTTTCTTATGGAACATACATATCAATATGCATGGGTAATCCCTCTTCTCCCACTTCCAGTTATTATGTCAATGGGATTTGGCCTTATTCTTATTCCGACAGCAACAAAAAATCTTCGTCGCATATGGGCTTTTCCTAGTGTTTTACTCTTAAGTATAGCTATGGTATTCTCAGTTCAACTGTCTATTCAACAAATAAATGGAAGTTCGATCTATCAATATCTATGGTCTTGGACCGTCAATAATGATTTTTCTTTAGAATTTGGATACTTGATTGACCCACTTACTTCTATTATGTTAATACTAATTACTACTGTAGGAATCCTGGTTCTTATTTATAGTGATGGTTATATGTCTCACGATGAAGGATATTTGAGATTTTTTGTTTATATAAGTTTTTTCAATACTTCCATGTTGGGATTGGTTACTAGCTCCAATTTGATACAAATTTATTTTTTTTGGGAACTCGTGGGAATGTGTTCTTATTTATTGATAGGCTTTTGGTTTACACGACCAATCGCAGCGAGTGCTTGTCAAAAAGCTTTTGTAACTAATCGTGTAGGGGATTTTGGTCTATTATTAGGAATTTTAGGTTTTTTTTGGATAACAGGTAGTTTAGAGTTTAGGGATTTGTTCAAAATAGCTAATAACTGGATTCCTAATAATGGAATTAACTCTTTACTTACTACTTTGTGTGCTTTTTTATTATTCCTTGGTGCAGTTGCGAAATCCGCACAATTCCCTCTTCACGTATGGTTACCCGATGCTATGGAAGGGCCCACTCCTATTTCGGCTCTTATACACGCAGCAACTATGGTTGCTGCGGGAATTTTTCTTCTAGCTCGACTTCTTCCTCTTTTCATATCTTTACCTTTGATAATGAGTTTTATTTCTTTAGTAGGTACAATAACACTATTCTTAGGAGCTACTTTAGCTCTTGCTCAGAGAGATATTAAAAGAAGCTTAGCCTATTCTACAATGTCTCAATTGGGTTATATGATGTTAGCTCTAGGTATAGGTTCTTATCAAGCTGCTTTATTCCATTTGATCACTCATGCTTATTCAAAAGCTTTATTGTTCTTGGGATCCGGATCCGTTATTCATTCAATGGAACCTCTTGTTGGATATTCACCAGATAAAAGTCAAAATATGGTTCTTATGGGCGGTTTAAGAAAATACATTCCAATCACAAGAACTACTTTTTTATGGGGTACACTTTCTCTTTGTGGTATTCCACCTCTTGCTTGCTTCTGGTCCAAAGATGAAATCCTTAGTAATAGTTGGTTGTATTCGCCCTTTTTTGGAATAATAGCCTCCTTTACTGCAGGATTAACTGCCTTTTATATGTTTCGGATATATTTACTTACATTTGATGGGTATTTGCGTGTTCATTTTCAAAATTACAGTAGCACTAAAGAGAGTTCCTTGTATTCAATATCCTTATGGGGAAAAAGGATACCCAAAGGAGTGAATAGGGATTTCGTTTTATCAACAACGAAGAGTGGAGTTTCTTTTTTTTCACAAAATATACCAAAAATTCAAGGTAATACAAGAAATAGGATAGGATCCTTTACTACGTCTTTTGGGGCTAAAAAAACTTTTGCCTATCCGCATGAAACGGGAAATACTATGTTATTTCCTCTTCTTATATTACTACTTTTCACTTTGTTCATTGGATTCATAGGAATCTCTTTTGATAATGGAGGAATTGGTAATGGAATAGCAGAGTTAACCATATTATCAAAGTGGTTAACTCCCTCAATAAACTTTACCCAGGAAAGTTCTAATTCTTTTGTAAATTCATATGAATTTATTACTAATGCAATTTCTTCTGTAAGTCTAGCTATCTTTGGTTTATTCATAGCATATATCTTCTATGGATCCGCTTATTCTTTTTTTCAGAATTTGGATTTAATAAACTCTTTTTACAAAGGAAATCCTAAAAAAGAATTTTTAGATCAAGTAAAAAAAAATATATACAGTTGGTCATATAATCGTGGTTATATAGATATTTTCTATACTAGGGTCTTTACCCTCGGTATAAGAGGGTTAACCGAACTCACGGAGTTTTTTGATAAGGGTGTTATTGATGGAATTACCAATGGAGTGGGTCTTGCTAGTTTTTGTATAGGAGAGGAAATTAAATATGTAGGGGGAGGTCGAATCTCGTCTTATTTATTCTTTTTTTTATGTTATGTATCTGTGTTTTTATTCTTTTTTCTTTCTTAAGTTAAGGAATTTACAACAAGTCTCTTGCAAAAATAACTATCCTATCCCCTTTCTACAATCTCTCTATATCCATTGTTACATAAGGTAAGTATTGTATAATAGTTCGGTTTTCCGCGATTTTTTCCATTCCTCTGTGTAAATACCCTAATATGGGTTCACAATCAATAACATCCTCACCATCGAGAGTAACGATCAGTCGAAGAACACCATGCATTGATGGGTGTTGAGGGCCCATATTGACTATCATGAGATCTTTTCTTGTAAGCGGTAGACTCATATCCTTTCTTCCTTAATTCATTATTCCATGAAAATGGATTATTCCATGAATTCCTCAAAGCGAGGCTCATCAAAATGAAAAATCTAAGACTACTATAAGACTACTAAAAAAATAATAAAACAAGAAAAAAATTTGAACGATTAAATTACTGCTCCCGAATATTCAACTGACCGATTAATTTCTTATAACGTACTCTATTTTTCTTTGCCAAATAAGCCAGCAAACGTCGACGTTTTCCCAAAAGTCTTCGTAGACCTCTTTCCGATGAAAAATCTTTTTTGTGTAATTCCAAATGTGAAGCAAGTCTCCGTATCTTATTGGTGAAACTGAATACTTGAAATTCAACAGAACCCCTGTTTTCTTCTTTTTCTTCTTTAACCATAAATCCAAAAATTTTTCTACCTCCTTTCTTTTTCATGTATTTTTCTGATCAGGAAAAATACAAAATTATGTCAGTTATTTTGAAGTTATTCTAATCTCGTACACACACAAATTTGCAATTATTCATCTACTACTGGAATTTGGATTTATTTTATCGATGCAAATTGGATTTGGATAGAAGGGTACATTCTTTCTAATATTTTAGATAGAAGAAATGTTTCTTCTATCTAAAATATTAGAAAGAATTTTGCTGATTTATTTATTGCTATATGCAATTTATGGAATTGATACACCATTTAATTGATATCATTTAGCAAAATGAAACACAGCATATGCATCCATCTTTTGGCTCGAGAATTTCACGGGATAGAGATATGGTATAAGAAATAGACTATTAAGTAACTCTAAATGAATTGTGGATACATCTGTATCCTTAACATACTGAAACGATTGTCATTATTCGTATCAAACCAATAGCGATTCATACAAGCTAAATCTTCTAATCAATGGTGGGCCAATAATGAATTTTTTTGCATATGTATTAAGACGCTTGGCCTGATTTCGAAATTGTCCAGAGTTTTATATGTTGTTTTCATTGCAAAATGATGGGTCTCCTTCCATAACTTTCCAATTACGAGTACGAGAATTGAAAGACATGAAAATTCTCAATTCTCTACGGCGTCTAGTAGATAGAAACAAGAAAATCAGAAGAATCTTTCTCTCTATTCACTATCATTCCGCGTCTTCGACTTCTATTAGTTTCTTTTCTTCTTT
>NW_028259461.1:16577707-16605207 GCF_056163025.1 Triticum urartu | reverse complement strand
TATGATATGTCTTTCTATATGAAAATTGGTTATTTACGATGTACGATGATCCCTGTTAAGCATCCATGGCTGAATGGTTAAAGCGCCCAACTCATAATTGGTAAATTTGCGGGTTCAATTCCTGCTGGATGCACACGAACGGGAACATTCCATAAGTCTATTGGAACTGGCTCTCTATCCATGGAATCTCATCCATCATCCATACATAACGAATTGGTATGGTATATTCATACCATAACATAAGAACAATAAGAACTCGAATTCTTATCGATACTGGAACTCAGAGCATAGGAGGGAAAGTCGATTTATGGATGGAATCAAATACGCAGTATTTACAGAAAAAAGTCTTCGTTTATTGGGAAAGAATCAATATACTTTTAATGTCGAATCGGGATTCACTAAGACAGAAATAAAGCATTGGGTCGAACTCTTCTTTGGTGTTAAGGTGGTAGCTGTGAATAGCCATCGACTACCTGGAAAAGGTAGAAGAATAGGACCTATTCTGGGCCATACAATGCATTACAGACGTATGATCATTACCCTTCAACCGGGTTATTCTATTCCACTTCTAGATAGAGAAAAAAACTAAAGGAGAATACTTAATAATACGGCGAAACATTTATACAAAACACCTATCCCGAGCACACGCAAGGGAACCGTAGACAGGCAAGTGAAATCCAATCCACGAAATAATTTGATCCATGGACGGCACCGTTGTGGTAAAGGTCGTAATTCCAGAGGAATCATTACCGCAAGGCATAGAGGGGGAGGTCATAAGCGCCTATACCGTAAAATAGATTTTCGACGGAATCAAAAAGACATATCTGGTAGAATCGTAACCATAGAATACGACCCTAATCGAAATGCATACATTTGTCTCATACACTATGGGGATGGTGAGAAGAGATATATTTTACATCCCAGAGGGGCTATAATTGGAGATACTATTGTTTCTGGTACAAAAGTTCCTATATCAATGGGAAATGCCCTACCTTTGAGTGCGGTTTGAACTATTGATTTACGTAATTGGAAGTAACCAATTAGGTTTACGACGAAACCTAGAAATCGATCACTGATCCAATTTGACTACCTCTACGGGATAGACCTCAACAGAAAACTGTTGAGTAACGGCAGCAAGTGATTGAGTTCAGTAGTTCCTCATAGAAAATTATTGGCTCTAGAGATATGGTAATATGGAGAAGACAAAATTGTTTGAAGCACGCACAGAACCGGAAGCGCCCCTTGTTTCAAAGAGAGGAGGACGGGTTATTCACATTTAATTTGATGGTCAGAGGCAAATTGAAAGCTAAGCAGTGGTAATTAAGACCCCCGGGGGAAAATAGGGATGTCTCCTACGTTACCCATAATATGTGGAAGTATCGACGTAATTTCATAGAGTCATTCGATCTGAATGCTACATGAAGAACATAAGCCAGATGACGGAACGCAGAGACCTAGGATGTAGAAGATCATAACATGAGCGATTCGGCAGATTTGGATTCCTTTCCTATATATCCACTCATGTGGTACTTCATCATATGATTCATATAAGATCCATCTGTCTAGAGATCGTCATATACATCTAGAAAGCCGTATGCTTTGGAAGAAGCTTGTACAGTTTGGGAAGGGGTTTTTTGAGAGAAAAGAAGAATCTACTTCAACCGATATGCCCTTAGGCACGGCCATGCATAACATAGAAATCACACGTGGAAGGGGTGGGCAATTAGCTAGAGCAGCAGGTGCTGTAGCGAAACTCATTGCAAAAGAGGGTAAATCGGCCACTTTAAGATTACCATCTGGGGAGGTCCGTTTAGTATCCCAAAACTGCTTAGCAACAGTCGGACAAGTGGGTAATGTTGGGGTGAACCAAAAAAGTTTGGGTAGAGCCGGATCTAAGTGTTGGCTAGGTAAACGCCCCGTAGTAAGAGGGGTAGTTATGAACCCTGTGGACCACCCCCATGGGGGCGGTGAAGGGAAAGCTCCCATTGGTAGAAAAAAACCCACAACCCCTTGGGGTTATCCTGCGCTTGGAAGAAGAACTAGGAAAAGGAAAAAATATAGCGATAGTTTTATTCTTCGTCGCCGTAAGTAAATACGTAACTAGGAATATGGAAAATTGCATTTTTGGAATTTGCAATAATGCGATGGGCGAACGACGGGAATTGAACCCGCGCATGGTGGATTCACAATCCACTGCCTTGATCCACTTGGCTACATCCGCCCCTTATCCAGCTAAAGGATTTTTTTCTTTTTTCCATTGATCATTATTCTATTTATTCTGACCTCCGTACTTCGATCGAGATATTGGACATAGAATGCCACTCTTTAAAAAGGAAAAAAGGAGTAATCAGCTGTGACACGAAAAAAAACGAATCCTTTTGTAGCTCATCATTTATTGGCAAAGATAGAAAAGGTCAATATGAAGGAGGAGAAAGAAACAATAGTAACGTGGTCCCGGGCATCTAGCATTCTACCCACAATGGTTGGCCATACAATCGCGATTCATAATGGAAAGGAACATATACCTATTTACATAACAAATCCTATGGTAGGTCGCAAATTGGGGGAATTCGTGCCTACTCGGCATTTCACGAGTTATGAAAATGCAAGAAAGGATACTAAATCTCGTCGTTAACTGAATTCTGAATAGAAAGATTAAGAAGAAAAAAAGATTCAAAATAAAGTAAAGGTAGGCGGGGAATAACCTTATTTATGACAAGTTTCAAACTAGTAAAGTATATCCCTAGGATAAAGAAGAAGAAAAGTGGGCTAAGGAAACTCGCAAGGAAAGTTCCAACCGATCGTCTACTTAAGTTCGAGAGAGTTTTCAAAGCACAAAAACGTATCCCTATGTCTGTTTTCAAAGCACAAAGAGTTCTTGACGAGATTCGCTGGCGTTACTACGAGGAAACTGTTATGATACTGAACCTCATGCCCTATCGAGCATCTTATCCCATCTTAAAGTTGGTTTATTCGGCAGCCGCAAATGCTACTCATTATAGGGATTTCGACAAAGCGAATTTATTTATTACTAAAGCCGAAGTCAGTAGGAGTACTATTATGAAGAAATTCAGACCTCGAGCTCGAGGACGTAGTTTCCCCATAAAAAAAAGCATGTGTCATATAACAATTGTACTAAATATAGTAAAGAAATCTAAATAACCTTTAGATCCATCTAAGATTTCGATTCCCAGTAAAAAAAATATAGAATAGAAAAATATGGGACAAAAAATAAATCCACTCGGTTTCAGACTTGGTACAACCCAAAAACACCATTCCTTTTGGTTCGCACAACCAAAAAATTATTCTGAAGGTCTACAGGAAGATAAAAAAATAAGGGATTGTATCAAGAACTATATACAAAAGAATAGGAAAAAGGGCTCGAATAGAAAAATAGAATCAGACTCAAGTTCCGAAGTAATTACACATAATAGAAAAATGGACTCAGGTTCAAGTTCCGAAGTAATTACACATATAGAAATCCAAAAAGAAATCGATACGATCCACGTCATAATCCATATTGGATTCCCAAATTTATTAAAGAAAAAAGGAGCAATCGAAGAATTAGAGAAAGATCTACAAAAGGAAATTAACTCTGTAAACCAGAGATTTAATATTTCTATCGAAAAAGTTAAAGAACCTTATAGACAGCCTAACATTCTTGCAGAATATATAGCTTTCCAATTAAAAAATAGAGTTTCATTCCGAAAGGCAATGAAAAAAGCCATTGAATTAACTAAAAAAGCAGATATAAGGGGAGTAAAAGTAAAAATTGCGGGTCGTCTCGGAGGAAAAGAAATTGCACGCGCCGAATCTATTAAAAAGGGTAGACTTCCCCTCCAAACAATTCGCGCTAAAATTGATTATTGCTGCTATCCAATTCGGACTATCTATGGAGTATTAGGTGTAAAAATTTGGATATTCGTAGACGAAGAATAAGTAATCTTGTCTTCGGATTCTGTCCATTGATAGAATAAAAAATGACAAGAGACTTTTTTCCTGAAATCCCTGCAAAAGAAGAAATTATACCTCTTTCTATAAGATTTAATGAAAATTGATAAATCATTTAATATAATTGCTATGCTTAGTGTGTGACTCGTTATTTTTTTCTTTTTTTTAAGAAAAAAACTTAGTAATTATAGAAAATTAACTAATAACCAACCTATTGCTTCGTATTGTCGAGATCCTAACTAAGAAACAGTCACTATATGAATAAATACCTCTATCATAACATAAATGAGTAGATGTGTCATATAGTTGTAGCAACTGCAATTTTTTCTCTAAAAAAGAAAAGGGATTCTAGGTTGTGAAGCAAAACTAAAGGGATGTGGATAAAGGGAGGGATGATAGAAAGAAGGAAGAGGAAATAAATAAGATATAGGATTCCACTATGTATGGTCTATGAATTACATCATAAAAGGCAATGTGATAAAGCATCAATATAATAAAAATAATAGAGAATTAAAAATTGTAACTTGAAACAAGAACTACAAATTTAAAGCAATAATAAAGAGCCGCCCGGGTTAATAAAACTGAGAAAATTAACTCGGAAAGAAATTTTTTGGAAGCTCCGTTGCGGGATTCAGACCTAACCATTCAAGGAGAAGCAGTGGGAACGACAGAACCTATGATTCCATAGGATTTTATTGAAAAGAATCCTAACACTTCATTGGGTGGGATGGCGGAACAAACCAAAAAAATTGTCTTATTTGGTAAGTTTATAAATTAACAAATAAGACAGGAAAGAGTAAATATTCGCCCGCGAAATTCTTATTGAATTAGAATACTTTACCGCGATTCAATAAGAGTAAAAATAAGGATTTTTTTAAGAAGGATTACATTATCTATAAATATAGAATTTAGATAAATATACACACACATCTGGATATATTCTAGATCTTCTTTTTTGACTATATATTATATTTTTCTGTTTTAACAAATTCAATATAAAAAAAACCGAACTTTTTCTATTATCTATTAATGTGTATCTATCCGTACCGTAATATTTTGGAATATTATGAATTAGAGAAATTTACATGCTTTCTGATTCCATTCGCGAGGAGCTGGATGAGAAGAAACTCTCATGTCCAGTTTTGCAGTAGAGATGGAACTAAGAAAGAGAACCATCGACTATAACCCCAAAAGAACCAGATTTCGCAAACAACATAGAGGAAGAATGAAAGGAAAATCCTGCCGAGGCAATCGTATTTGTTTTGGTAGATATGCTCTTCAAGCACTTGAACCCGCTTGGATCACGGCGAGACAGATAGAAGCAGGACGAAGAGCAATAACACGATATGCACGTCGTGGTGGAAAAATATGGGTACGTATATTTCCCGACAAACCGGTTACACTAAGACCCACGGAAACACGTATGGGCTCGGGAAAGGGGTCCCCCGAATATTGGGTATCCGTTGTTAAACCTGGTCGTATACTTTATGAAATGGGGGGAGTATCTGAAACTGTAGCTAGAGCAGCTATCTCCATAGCTGCCAGTAAAATGCCCATACGAAGTCAATTTATTCGATTAGAGATATAGAACCCTAAAAGGGGTATGGAAGATAAAAAAAAATGCTCGGTTTTTCTTTCTGGAAAGACAATATTTCTTTCATCCTTTTGCATTGAAATAACAAATTGAAATCAAAATAATATGATTCAACCTCAGACCCTTTTAAATGTAGCAGATAATAGTGGAGCTCGAAAATTGATGTGTATTCGAGTCATAGGAGCTGCTGGTAATCAGCGATATGCTCGTATTGGTGATGTTATTGTTGCTGTAATCAAAGACGCATTGCCCCAAATGCCTCTAGAAAGATCCGAAGTAATTCGAGCTGTAATTGTACGTACATGTAAAGAGTTCAAATGCGAAGACGGTATAATAATCCGCTATGATGACAATGCTGCGGTTATAATTGATCAAAAAGGCAATCCAAAAGGAACTCGAGTTTTTGGCGCGATTGCCGAGGAATTGAGAGAATTGAATTTTACCAAAATAGTTTCATTAGCTCCTGAAGTATTATAAATACTAGTAGGCGAAATTGAGACCAAAGAATTAATTTAGTAGATTGTGTTTTACGTATATGTTTTAAAATCCAAAATGAAAAAAAAAAAAAGAAAACATGTTGATTATAGAAAAATTAGGAGGAACCTAGAATTAGAGTCTTATGGGCAAGGACACTATTGCTGATTTACTAACCTCTATAAGAAATGCGGACATGAATAAAAAAGGAACAGTTCGAGTAGTATCTACAAATATTACCGAAAACATTGTTAAAATACTTCTACGAGAGGGTTTTATTGAAAGTGTTCGGAAACATCAGGAACGTAACAGATATTTCTTGGTTTCAACTTTGCGACATCAAAAGAGAAAGACTATAAAAGGAATATATAGAACAAGAACCTTTTTAAAGCGTATCAGCCGACCCGGCTTACGAATTTATACCAACTATCAAGGAATTCCTAAAGTTTTGGGTGGAATGGGAATTGCTATTCTTTCTACTTCTCGAGGAATAATGACAGATCGAGAAGCTCGACTAAACAGAATTGGGGGAGAAGTCTTATGTTATATATGGTAATCGCCCCGCCTATAGTGCTCGAATTCTATCTCGCCCTTCCTATTTTTAAAATAAAAATAGAAAAATAGGAGAAAAAAAATATGACAGAAAAAAAAAATAGGAGAGAAAAAAAAAACCCGAGAGAAGCAAAAGTAACTTTCGAAGGTTTAGTTACGGAAGCCCTACCCAATGGAATGTTCCGCGTTCGGCTAGAGAATGACACCATCATCCTAGGCTATATTTCAGGAAAGATACGGTCTAGTTCTATACGAATACTGATGGGGGATAGGGTCAAAATTGAAGTAAGTCGTTATGATTCAAGCAAGGGACGTATAATTTATAGACTTCCCCATAAGGATTCGAAGCGTATCGAAGACTCGAAGGATAGCGAAGATTTGAAGGATAGCGAAGATTTGAAGGATACCAAAGATTCAAAGGATTAGGTTTTTCTTTTTTTTTCTAGGGTAATAAATTCTAAGTTCTAAAATTCAAGCGAAGAGACTTATTTTTTCCAAAAGATTAGATTCATAGTTTAAAAAAGGATACGGAAATATGAAAATAAGAGCTTCCGTTCGTAAAATTTGTACAAAATGTCGACTGATTCGTAGGCGTGGACGAATTAGAGTCATTTGCTCTAATCCGAAGCATAAACAAAGACAGGGGTAATCTTTCGAAAAAGAACTTTACTTTCTAAAAAGTAAAAAAAAGTACCCGCGGAAATGTTCCAATTCCAAATAAAATAATTTCATTTAAAATAATTAAAGTAAAGGGTTTATTTTACCCTGAAACGGATATCTTTGTATCTTTTTTTCTTTTTTTTATTTCTAACTCATATTTATGAGATAATAAAATATGGCAAAAGCTATACCAAAAATTGGTTCACGTAAGAAAGTGCGTATTGGTTTACGTAGGAATGCACGTTTTAGTTTACGGAAGAGTGCACGTAGAATAACAAAAGGGGTTATTCATGTTCAAGCTAGTTTCAACAATACCATTATAACTGTTACAGACCCACAAGGTCGGGTGGTTTTTTGGTCCTCGGCCGGTACTTGTGGATTCAAAAGCTCAAGAAAAGCATCACCCTATGCTGGTCAAAGAACAGCAGTAGATGCTATTCGTACAGTAGGTTTGCAACGAGCAGAAGTTATGGTAAAGGGCGCTGGTAGTGGAAGAGATGCCGCATTACGAGCCATTGCTAAAAGTGGTGTGCGATTAAGTTGTATACGCGATGTAACACCTATGCCGCATAATGGATGTCGACCGCCTAAAAAAAGACGTCTGTAAAAGAATTAACCCGCTTTCAACTTTCATTTCAAGAGAAATAAACGATTCAATGATAAAATAATAATACTAGTCTATTATGGTTCGAGAGGAGGTAGCAGGATCCACTCAAACACTACAGTGGAAGTGTGTTGAATCAAGAGTAGATAGTAAGCGCCTTTATTATGGTCGTTTCATTCTGTCCCCGCTTAGAAAAGGTCAAGCGGACACCGTCGGTATTGCCTTGCGAAGAGCTTTACTTGGAGAAATAGAAGGAACATGTATCACACGTGCAAAATTTGGGAGCGTGCCGCACGAGTATTCTACAATAGCAGGTATTGAAGAATCCGTACAAGAAATTTTACTAAATTTGAAAGAAATTGTATTGAGAAGTAATCTCTATGGAGTTAGAGACGCATCCATTTGCGTCAAAGGTCCTAGATACATAACTGCTCAAGATATCATCTTACCGCCTTCCGTAGAAATCGTTGATACGGCACAACCTATAGCTAACTTGACAGAGCCCATTGATTTCTGTATTGATTTACAGATCAAGAGAGATCGTGGATATCAGACAGAACTCAGAAAGAACTATCAAGATGGAAGTTATCCTATAGATGCTGTATCCATGCCTGTTCGAAATGTGAATTATATAGTATTTTTTCTTGTGGGAATGGAAATGAAAAACACGAGATACTTTTTCTAGAAATATGGACTAATGGAAGTTTAACCCCTAAGGAAGCACTTTATGAGGCTTCTCGTAATTTGATTGATTTATTTCTTCCTTTTCTACACGCGGAGGAAGAGGGCGCTAGTTTCGAAGAAAATAAAAACAGGTTTACTCCACCCCTTTTTACTTTTCAAAAAAGATTAACTAATCTAAAGAAAAACAAAAAAGGAATTCCATTGAATTGTATTTTTATTGATCAATTAGAATTGACTTCTAGAACGTATAATTGTCTAAAAAGGGCCAATATACATACACTATTGGACCTTTTGAGTAAGACTGAAGAAGATCTTCTGAGAATTGACAGTTTTCGTATGGAAGATAGAAAACATATATGGGACACTCTAGAGAAGCATCTCCCAATTGATTTACTTAAGAATAAACTCTCGTTTTAAATCCATTGCAATTTTTTTTCTTCTTCTTTTTCGAGTTAGAATAAAAAGAAAACAATTTAGCATCTTTGGTACAATCTATATTTTCGCGAAATGGATCATAATAAAATGGATTTTAGGTATCTAGGGAAGATTCACTTGGAAGTAACTATTTCCTAGATACCTATGGTACTTCACGGTTGAATGAATCAAAAAATATCTAAAAAAGACCTAAAGTTAATGATTTATCAATGGGTAATGTTGCTCCAATACCTAACCAAAGAGCTACTACAGTACCGATTAAAAAAACGGTCGTAGCTACTGGGCGGCGAAATGGATTTTGGAATTTATTGACATTCTCTAGAAAAGGTACTGTCAATAAGCCTGTTGGCACAGAAACCATTAAAAGAACGCCCAATAACTTATTGGGTACCGTACGGAGTATTTGAAACACGGGAAAGAAGTACCACTCGGGTAATATTTCCAGAGGAGTTGCAAACGGATCTGCCGGTTCACCAATCATTGATGGCTCGAGAACCGCTAAACCTACATTACATGCAATAGTACCTAGAATTACTACTGGAAAAATATATAAAAGATCGTTGGGCCATGCGGGTTCCCCGTAATAATTATGTCCCATCCCTTTAGCTAATTTAGCTCTTAATACAGGATCATTTAAGTCTGGTTTCTTTGTTATTGGGATAGGTGAACTCTTTAGGATCCATCCCCCAAAGGAACCGGACATGAGAATTTATCATCATCCGGCTCGAGCAAGAGTGAAAGAAATAAGACCGCGGAAGATCCTTAATAGAATTAAGGTTTATAATGACTCAATGACTCTAGGCAAGAAAAGCTTTATCAGATTCTCTTTTCCGAAGTTGCACCTACAACTACTCATTGAAAATAATCCTATTCTTATGGGTAAATGCTCAATATCCAAGTGGGCTTACAAATTTGATCATGATCAATTGCTTTGTGGATTGTCTCATGTCTCTTGATTAGTTGGTATTTATCCCCTCAATATCGCAAGTTTCTTACCTCCAAACAAAATATTTACTTGTTACTAATAAAAAATCAAAAAGTTTAGCCTACATTCTTCCTTAGATCCCTTCTTTTACTCCGATAGTATTGCGGATCACAATCGATGCAAAGAAAATGAATGCATTTCCATACTATAATAAAAAGGTAAGTGTAATAAATAGAGAACTGGATCATGTCACATGACTTATTCCATTTCTACTCTATGGGATCTTACGGAGCCTGTTCATGGATGACATGGTTGCGGTATGATCATAGAAGATATTCTCCTCAAGTGAACCAGCCTATCCTTCCTAGGTAGGGGACTTACATGTTGATTGGATGCGGAGACACCTTTGGTTGTGAATTCTAATGTGGCAGATCCAATTCTTTATCTGCATGGCCAAATCAATAATTCAAGTCACACACTCCCATAATCCGCCTTTTTTCTTTCGTAAAATTAACTTCAACTATTTGTATTGTATAAAAATACTTTGGAGTTGAAGAGAAGTATCCAAATGACATGTGTTATTTTACAATAACCCATGCTTGTAGCAATGAAATACCAAAACCTACCCGATATGATATATGATAATTATAATTCTCTATGATATGCCTTCCCTATAAAGGACCCGAAATACCTTGCTTACGTATCATTGGAAAGTGCATTAACATAAATACGGCAGTAAGCAGAGGCAGTACAAAGGTATGTAAACTATAAAAACGAGTCAAAGTGGATTGGCCCACACTAGCACTTCCGCGTAATAACTCCACTAAAGGCGATCCTATTACCGGAATGGCGTCAGGTACACCTGTCACAATTTTGACTGCCCAATAGCCAATTTGATCCCAAGGCAAAGAATAACCAGTTACACCAAATGATGCAGTCAAAACAGCCAAAACCACACCTGTGACCCAAGTTAATTCGCGGGGTTTTTTAAATCCCCCTGTGAGATACACACGAAATACATGCAGGATCATCATTAAAACCATCATACTTGCTGACCATCGATGAACTGATCGGATTAACCAACCAAAGTTGGCCTCGGTCATTATGTATTGAACCGAGGAAAAAGCCTCTGTAACGGTTGGTCGGTAGTAAAAAGTCATAGCAAAACCGGTAGCGACTTGTACTAGAAAACAAGTAAGTGTAATTCCCCCTAAACAATAAAATATGTTGACATGGGGAGGAACATATTTACTAGTTATATCATCTGCAATTGCCTGAATCTCAAGACGTTCCTCAAACCAATCATATACTTTATTGAGATAGGTAACTAACCCGAGTCCCCCTCTAAGAGCCGTATATGAAAATTTCATCTCGTACGGCTCAAGCAGAAACACAAAAATTTTCAACGAATATTAGAAAAAAGGTTCAAAACTTCATCAGCCACTGAATTGGGTCGATTTGCCTTGAAGATATCAAATAAGAAAAATCCGGAATATCTTCTTTGTGATGATAATGCCAAAAAATCTCAAGTTGGCGCGTCTTTCTTTCTTCCTTTCCCTTATGTTGGTCATTAGAGGCTTCTTGACTTTTCTCTTCCCTATAAAGGATTTGTTTTTTTATGCGTAATATAGAAATTATCTTGTTGAGATCCTATGAATCAGTTCAATTAAAACCTTAGATTCATACTAGAGCCACGATGATTTAGTCTCAAGCTAAACAAAAGGCAAGGGTTCTTCGAATAAGAACCGCTTGATAATCATTTATTGAATCAGTGTAATGACTCGACAAAATCGAGAGAAAAAAAGTTGTCTTTTGGGCAAACAAAATTGGAAGGAAGAAAATTTCTTTTTTATTTTTATTTAAGAACTACTTGAATTTTTCAGTCTGGTTGCGAGGTCTTAATAGTGAGTATGAATCATAGTTCCATTTTTTTTTGATCCACTCTATCTATTTCGTGTTCCAGATACTAGAATAAATAATATCTGACGAATTAGAATCATCTTGATAGAGATAACAGGCCCTTTCTATGTATTATCAATAGGATCAATTCTAACAAGTCACACACTCATATTCCAGAGATACCGAAACAAAAAAATTCCGCGGTCGAACTACCATAATATCTAGAAATGTAGATCTTAAACTAGAAAGGCTTTTTTGGATGGAAAAACTCTGACTTCCTAGTTTTAGTTAGTAGAAACCTAATTGGTTAAAATTCCGTCCAGTAAAACGGAAGAATTATAAATTTCTAAAATGATAGATAGGAATATAGCGAATAAAGCCATTGCGATCCCCATAAAAGGAGTAGTCCCCCAACCCGGGGCGACTTTCCCATATTCCGAATTCAAGGGTTTCAGTAAACTACCTGCACCAGTTCGTTTTGGCCTAGGTTTAGAACTATCTTCAACGGTTTGTGTAGCCATAAATTCTATTTAATCATTGGTGTTGACTTTGTATACTATTCCGTTGTAGTTGTAAATACACGATCTTTTCGTAGATCCATTGTAATCTTGAAATTCTATAAAAATGGAAACAGCAACTTTAGTCGCCATCTCCATATCTGGTTTACTTGTAAGCTTTACTGGGTATGCCTTATATACCGCGTTTGGGCAACCCTCTCAACAATTAAGAGATCCATTCGAAGAACACGGAGACTAATTTAAGTAAGAAGTCTCCCAGATAGGGGGACTTCTTACTTAAATGAAATTATTTTATTCTTTTAGTTGGAGTTGGTGGAACCTTAGGTGGTTCTCGGAAGAAGATAGCGAAAAAAATTATCCCTAAAGTCGAAACTAAAAGGAACGTATAAACCAATGCTTCCATAGATTCGATCCTGGTTTATTTACAATTATAACTTCCACACCTATTCATTTGTCATTTGGGATAATTTCCCATATAAAGAAAGAAAAAGAGTCAAAGAAAGGATGGGAGATGTTTCCCATGTCAAATCAAAAAAGAGAGGTGAAAGATACTATAACAATGTGTATCAAACTGCCTGTTTCCTTGTAGTTGGATCTCCCACTTTTTGGAATGTTCCAAATTCCACTTGAGCATCCAAATCTGGATCAATACCAGCAAAAACATCTCGGAACAATGTTCTAGCGCCATGCCAAATGTGTCCGAAAAAGAAGAGCAAAGCAAAGGTAGCATGACCAAAAGTGAACCAACCCCTTGGACTGCTGCGAAAAACACATCAGATTTCAAAGTAGCCCGGTCTAATTCAAAAATTTCCCCTAATTGAGAACGCCTCGCATATTTTTTTACAGTAGCAGGATCAGAATAACTTACTCCATTAAGTTCGCCACCATAGAACTCCACCGTTACACCTACTTGTTCAACACTATATTTGGATTCTGCTCTTCTAAAAGGAACGTCTGCTCTAACAATTCCCTCCTCATCTACCAAAACAACCGGAAATGTTTCAAAAAAAGTAGGCATACGGCGTACAAAAAGCTCACGTCCTTCTTTATCTCTAAAGACGGGATGTCCTAACCATCCAACAGCTATTCCATCCCCATTGTCCATTGAGCCTGCTCTGAATAATCCCCCTTTTGCCGGATTATTACCAATATAATCATAAAAGGCTAATTTTTCGGGAATTTTAGACCAAGCTTCTGATAAACTAAGATTTTCGGCTAAACCATTGCTAACTCTTCGATATATTTCTTGCTGAAAGTATCCCTGATCCCACTGATAACGAGTAGGCCCAAATAATTCGATTGGGGTCGTTGCTGACCCATACCACATAGTTCCAGCAACTACGAAAGCTGCAAAAAAAACAGCAGCGATACTACTGGAAAGTACAGTTTCAATATTGCCCATACGTAATCCTTTATATAGACGTTGAGGCGGACGGACACTAAGATGGAATAAGCCCGCTAATATACCCAATGTACCCGCAGCAATATGATGAGAAGCTATTCCCCCCGGAACAAAAGGATCAAAACCTTCTGCACCCCACGCTGGATTTACAGCTTGTACTTTTCCAGTTAGTCCATAAGGATCGGATACCCATATCCCAGGACCATACAAACCCGTTACATGAAATGCCCCAAAGCCAAAGCAAGCCACCCCTGCAAGAAATAAATGAATTCCAAAGATCTTGGGCAAATCCAAAGAGGGTTTTCCCGTCCGCTCATCAGAGAATATTTCTAGGTCCCAATATACCCAATGCCAGATCGCTGCCAAGAAACACAAGCCAGAAAACACAATATGCGTACCTGCCACACCTTCATAACTCCAAATACCCGGATTTGTTACAGTTCCTCCTGAAATACTCCAACCACCCCACGAATCCGTTATTCCTAAACGAGTCATGAAGGGAATTACGAACATACCTTGTCTCCACATTGGATCCAGAACAGGATCAGAGGGATCAAAAACTGCTAATTCGTATAAAGCCATTGAGCCAGCCCAACCAGAAACTAGAGCTGTGTGCATTATATGCACCGCAAGCAATCGACCCGGATCATTCAATACGACAGTATGAACACGATACCAAGGCAAACCCATGGAAATACCCCTTTAGCAAAGAAAAATAGACACGATGTCGCTTTATTTTATCGCATTGAAAAAGACTATCCATATCCTATGTACCTAACCCTTCTAGGGGATTCTGTGTCAGAAAGCGCGAATATTTATTTCATTCCATTAAAAATAAGAAGCCAATTCTGTTCATAAGAAGAAAGAGAAGCAGATCTATTCTATACTCGATAAGTGCCAATATGCAATGGGTAACTTGGCCAATTTGGAAAAAACGAAGAATAGATCGCTACCCCTCTTTGTTTAGCATTCAAATCACCCATTCCCTTTTCTTTATTCAATCTGTCTTACATTCCTTATATGTATAACCTTTCAATCTACGTATTAATAGAATCTATAATATTCATATAGAATAAGAATAAAAATTAAGACAATAAACTGCGGATTCTTTCTTTCTGTTCCATTCTTACGTTTCCATATTAAAGTGTGGTTTTCTTACTTAAATTTAATAATATTAATCTAATATGCCCATTGGTGTTCCAAAAGTACCTTACCGGATTCCTGGAGATGAAGAAGCGACTTGGGTTGACTTATACAATGTTATGTATCGAGAAAGGACACTTTTTTTAGGTCAAGAGATTCGTTGCGAGATCACGAATCATATTACAGGTCTCATGGTATATCTGAGTATAGAAGATGGAATTAGTGATATTTTTTTGTTTATAAACTCCCCAGGCGGGTGGCTAATCTCAGGAATGGCTATTTTTGATACGATGCAAACGGTGACACCAGATATATATACAATATGCCTCGGAATAGCCGCCTCCATGGCGTCCTTCATTCTGCTTGGAGGAGAACCCACCAAGCGTATAGCATTCCCTCACGCGAGGATTATGCTTCACCAACCTGCTAGTGCTTATTATCGGGCAAGGACACCAGAATTTTTACTAGAAGTAGAAGAGTTACACAAAGTTCGCGAAATGATCACAAGGGTTTATGCAGTAAGAACAGGCAAGCCTTTTTGGGTTGTATCCGAAGACATGGAAAGGGATGTTTTTATGTCAGCAGACGAAGCCAAAGCTTATGGACTTGTCGATATTGTAGGGGATGAAATGATTGACAAGCACTGCGATACTGATCCAGTGTGGTTTCCAGAAATGTTTAAGGATTGGTAGTGTCCGGATTTCTTGTAAAGTTATTTCACAGCTAAATTCGTGTTTTCCTCGATTTAATAGAAAATAGAAAGACTTCATGATGAGCAATCATCAGGTTAAGATGGATCTAAACCAATCCATTTTTTTCTATATACATACAACATGCCGACGGTTAAACAACTTATTAGAAACGCAAGACAGCCAATACGAAATGCTCGAAAAACGGCCGCGCTTAAAGGATGCCCTCAGCGTCGAGGAACATGTGCTAGGGTGTATGTGCGACTCGTTCAGATCATGACTTCAAACAAATATAAAAAAAATTGAAGTATCCATGATTAGTACCAATGAATAGGATATAGCTTCTCTATCCTAGATTTCTATGGTATATGGAATTTATGGTTTCCTTTGGTGCAAATCCAATTATCTAAATTGGAAATAAGAAGCAATTCTCCCATTGGTAGCAAATGGTTATCCATTAAGCGGAGGAAATAGTAATAAAAAGAAAAAGGCTTATGCTCCTTTATCTTAAAAGAACGGACTAACAGGGTCAGCTACTTAGCCAACTTTCATAATTAAATACCGTCACTGTATGGATAACTCTTATTGTGAAAAGAGCTATTTACTCTATAATGGATAGGTAGAGCCAAAGAATGTGGACTATACAAGTTCGCAATACCTTTTGATGAAAGAAAGGGCTCCGGTGTATAGAGAGGGCCTCACCGTTTAAAAGGGAACCATAGAAACGATGGAACCCACTATTTTTTTTAGTATTATTAGAATGAATTTGTTATTTCGTATAGAAATAACTGAACGGAGTGGAATAAAAAATCGTGGTTGGGAAGGTTACTATAGCAAAAGCCATTGGAATTAATATTTTATATATCGGAATAATTAGTTTTGTTATTAATGAGAAAAAGGGTGGCTAAAAGAAGAGAAATCATTAGTTATTCATTAAGGTTAATTTGATTCAATGACCAGAGTTCCGCGAGGATATATAGCCCGGAGACGACGAACAAAAATGCGTTCATTTGCCTCAAACTTTAGAGGGGCTCATTTAAGACTTAATCGAATGATTACCCAACAGGTAAAAAGAGCTTTTGTTTCCTCTCATCGAGATAGAGGTAGGCAAAAGAGGGATTTTCGTCGTTTGTGGATCACTCGGATAAACGCAGCAACGCGGGTATATAAAGTATTCGATAGTTATAGTAAATTAATACACAACCTGTACAAGAAGAAATTGATTCTTAATCGTAAAATGCTTGCACAAGTAGCTGTATCAAATCCAAATAATCTTTACACGATTTCCAATAAAATAAAGATCATCAATTAAAGGTATAAATAAAGTAATATACTGGAATAATAAAAGATGAATTCCCGGAGAGGGAACTCCGGGAAGATACAATAAATTAAGATTAAGTGGTAGGAATCAACGAGCTGGATTACTTTCTTTATAATATATATAGGTCTGGCCCTTTCGAATTCGAATAAAACATCAACAATCGGAACTTAAGTTCCGGTTGTTGTTTCTTAAATTTTGGTTGTTGTTTCTTAAGTTTCGATTGGAATTGTACTTTTGCGTTAATTGAGGAATATGTCTATTTTTTCTGGGTCTAGAACCTGTAATTATTGAAATTGACTGGGCTTGAAATTGCTTTTCGTTCTCATAGTTACGAAACGGTAAGAAAGATAAAATACGAGCCTGTTTTATAGCAAGAGTAATTAATCGTTGTTGTTTCAAGGTTAATCTATTTATTCGTCTCGATAATATTTTTCCTTGTTCACTAATAAATCTATTAATTAAACTCATGTTTCTATAATCAATTCGATCTCCCGGGCCAATCCGGGGACGCCTACGAAAAGGTTGTTTAGATTTACGAAAAGGTTGCTTGAATTTACGAAAAGTTTGCTTGGATTTACGAAAGGGTTGCTTGGATTTATTAAAAGTTTGCTTGGATTTACTAAAGGGTTGCTTAGATTTAAGAAAAGGTTGTTTAGATGTATACATGATTTATTCCTTATTTAAAATTTGAAAATTTGAAAATTCACTTCTTTATTTTATTAATTTAGGATCCAGAAGAAGTAGTTTTTCTTTGATCCATATCTTATTTGATTCATATTATAGTATATGAATACCCTCTATACATATGAAATAATATCTACCGGAAATCAGATGAGTTGATTTGTATTTTGTATTCTATACTATGTTTTCTTTATATATTAAATATGAAGTTCTTACTCTTTCTGTTGTTTGGAAAGATCAAACACACGATGTTCCTATTTCTTTATTTCGTGATGAGTCGTATGCTTGCGACAATAACGACAAAATTTTTTGAATTCTAATTGTCCGGGTGTATTGTGGCGATTCTTTTGAGTACTATATCTAGAAATCCCCGTCGATTCCTCATTGGCACCTTTTCGAACACAACTGATGCATTCCAAAATAACTCTGATTCTAACATCTTTTCCCTTGGCCATGAACCTCCTTTTCTTTTTGGATTGACTTAACTTAATTCTTCTACTTATTCTTTTATTCTTCTATTTTGAATCCGAAGAAGAAGAATAAAATTCATTAGAATAATTTTTTTTTATTCTTTAATTAAGTAATAAAAAATAGAGAAATAATTAAAGAATACAATCCTTGTCGAATTAGCAAAGATTTTGGTTCGAAATCCTTTCATTTAATTAGCCAGCCCCGCCTTTTCTATGCTCTGATTTCTGAGGCCTTATTTAGCTTGGGTACCCCTTTAAATTGAATTTCTATTTTCAAAAATGGGGTTTACCAAATTTTTAATGACTCTGAGGTTCAACCCAATCCATCTTTTCTTTCTTTTTCCTTCCGATACTAAAAAAAGATTGAAAAGGATCAAATTTTGTCATATCACGAAGAAATCTATCCCTCCCATAGCAATAACTAGAATTAAAAAAAAGGGAATGACAAAGCATCTGGGAATAAACGATTAATTTCTATCAATAAACCTGCTAAAGCACCAAACCATAGAGTACTTAGCACGGGTGCTACAGAGAGATATGTTTTTATATCCCGCATTGAAAATCCTCCTTCCTTGTTGGAATACATATATGATCATAAACTCTTGCCCAAGATTGTTATGCTATATATAAAATGAACCATATCGACGAAATTTTCCTATCCCTAAAAAAGAAAAAGATGACCCCTTCTTCCTATATATTACCAAGGAAAAGTAATCCTTCTTTTATAGGCGAAATTATATTGGATTTTATATGTATATAATTCCTTAATTATATGAGACCAAAAAGAAGAAATGACACGAGGGTTCTATATATAGATAGAGAAAGAAAGAAGAAGAAAATTATGATGTGGAAAAGAAGACAGGAATTGTGTACAATGGCATTGTACAACAATTTAATTTGGAAAAGGGATGTAGCGCAGCTTGGTAGCGCGTTTGTTTTGGGTACAAAATGTCACAGGTTCAAATCCTGTCATCCCTACCTATTACTTCTTTCTTCTTTATAGGCAGTAGCGACGAGATCAATTAAAGTAAAGTGGGTATAACTTGAATTTGTGGAGACTATACGTACGTGAGATACATTAGGAATAGAAAAAGATTTTCTTTTTGAATGAATGAAAGCGCTCTTAGTTCAGTTCGGTAGAACGCGGGTCTCCAAAACCCGATGTCGTAGGTTCAAATCCTACAGAGCGTGATTCCATCTATTTTATGTCGAAGCAGAGTAAAATAACTTAACAAAATTGAATTGTAACTCCAATTTCAATTTGACCTCCTCTCTGGTCTGGAGGAGGTCAATCAAAAAAAAAAAATGACTCAATCAAAGATCCAACTGATCCCCACGCCTGTATTGCAAATACGCAGTCACGAATAATCCCGCTAAAGTAATAGGAATTAGGCCTAAGACGATTCCAAATAGAAAAACTTCAATCATTTCGATTTGTTCGAGGGGATAAAAAAAGAGGTACGATCTATCCCTAAATAGTACTCTAAATTATCCACGAATCTCAATGACCAAGAAAAGAATTCCTAATTAGTCTGGAAAAGAGTCGTAGAATGCCAGGAATCCCAAAGAAAGATTTTTCTTTTCTGAATTATAATTATTCAGTCAATTCAAATAAGGCGTATCTTGTTCAAGCCAATAAATAGAGCTGGGGTTATAGTTAAAGCAGCCAGTAGAAAACCAAAATAACTAGTTAAAGTAAGCATGAAAGAGTTAAATTCCATTTATTTTTTTTTACTACACTACATATGTTGGTAAAGCATTTACCTAAGTTATGGAAAATTCATAATTCATCAGTTATTTTAGATAATACTAAAAAACAAGATAGAGTAAGATACAGAAGTGTAAAAGAAAGTGGATTCATCAGATGATACATGAGTCCCTAATTCCGAATCAAGAGATTTGTTGTGGAATTTGTCAATTGAGTAAAGTAATAATATTAAGAACTAGATCATCTAACCCCATTGAATGAAAAAAAGAAATTCAATTTTCAGGGAAATTTTTGAATAAGAGATAAATAAACAATTGAATTTGAAAAAAAAAACTTCTTTCTATTTTGGATAATTTCTTTTTCAATAGGACCCTCTTTTTGGAGTGAACGATCGAATATTCCCCTATTCCTTCTTATTTTAACTGATTGTATTCCATATGGAATAAGAGGAGAACAAAAGCATTCCACGACCTGCCAAGGGGCTGTTAAAAAAAAAAAAAAAAGAAAGCTCTTCCTTGAATTTACTTTATTTTTATTCCTTTTTCGAACTCCAACCAAAGTAGATTCGAAAGACGAGTCACTTCAATTATCCTTTTAAGTTCTATTCTATCTTCTGTCTTTCCCTATTTCATCTCGTAAAGTTCCGCGCTCGCAGTTTGGTCAAGAAAGTTAGACCTAATCCAACAAACAATACAAGGATGAATTACGAATTATGAAAGGATAGATTTCACATATACTTGTCCTTGTATTGTGTCAGTATGAGAATATCCTTCCTAAATTATTTATCCAAACCTATTGATCATTAACTTAGATTTTCCCAAGATTTTGGCTGCTATTCCGAATTACTCTATTATTCCGAAGCCAATGAAAAGTAAGTAGAACCTACAAAAATGGGGTTTTCTATTGATGCCTTGAATAACATATAGCTTACCTATAGACAAAAAAAAAATAAAAAAGTAATTATGTTTCGGAACCAGGCAAAACCAGATTGCTGTGCCATAGGAAGGATAGCTATACTAATTCGGTATACTCAAAATACACCTTTGGTACAAAATTGACAATCTCACAAGGATGAAATATCAGTAATTTTCTATTTACTGGTCGATCCCATCTTTTACGGAATCAATTCCTTTTTTGAATGTACAAAAATTTTGGGAGTTCAGCATGTCTGGAAGCACGGGAGAACGTTCTTTTGCTGATATTATTACCAGTATTCGATACTGGGTTATTCATAGCATTACTATACCTTCCCTATTCATTGCGGGTTGGTTATTTGTCAGTACGGGTTTAGCTTATGACGTGTTTGGAAGTCCTAGGCCAAACGAGTATTTCACGGAAAGCCGACAAGGAATTCCGTTAATAACCGACCGTTTTGATTCTTTAGAACAACTCGATGAATTTAGTAGATCCTTTTAGGAGGCCCTCAATGACCATAGATCGAACCTATCCTATTTTTACAGTGCGATGGCTGGCTATTCACGGACTAGCTGTACCTACTGTTTTTTTCTTGGGATCAATATCAGCAATGCAGTTCATCCAACGATAAAACAAATTCCAACTATAGAACTATGACACAATCAAACCCGAATGAACAAAATGTTGAATTGAATCGTACCAGTCTATACTGGGGTTTATTACTCATTTTTGTACTTGCTGTTTTATTTTCCAATTACTTCTTCAATTGAGAGAAAGAAAGAGACTAATAAGAATTCTCTTATCCCATTTGGAAGGATACCATCCTTATAACTACCCATGACTGTTTTTGTCTCTAGCATGACCAATTGATAAAATGTGGAGGAAAGTAGGGGAAATGGCCGATACTACTGGAAGAATTCCTCTTTGGCTGATAGGTACTGTAGCTGGTATTGCTGTGATTGGTTTAGTAGGTGTTTTCTTTTATGGTTCATATTCTGGATTGGGTTCATCTCTATAGTAATCGGAGGGACCAGATTGTAAACATGAAAAAGTAGGAGCTTAGCGGGTCCTTACCCCCCTTTATCTGATTAGAGCGGAAAGGACCCGCGGAATTTTTATTTTACTCTTATAACGCGAATTGAATCTATTCGATTCACTCTTATGAAGCAACAAGAAAAAGAGATCACTCGAGGATCCAATATCTTATTCCACGAAGGAAGTATCCTGAAAATCCTTGATTTAGTTTCGAGTAATAAACTAATAAAACCTTAATCAAAACTATTCAACTAGCCTAAAAATAAAAAAACCTTCAATGGAAGAGTTTACTTTTTTTTTGCAAAATTTCTGTAAATTTGAAGTTGAACTTAATTAAACAAGCCAAGCAATTTGCTCACAATCACAAGAAATTTTTCCCCCGCCATATTTTCTTCCCCTCTGTTTGTCCACTACCTCGGCTAAACCTAAGCAAAAGAAAAAGAGGTCCAAGAGACAGACCCGAATAAAGAAGAAATAGTAATCTTTGACGAATTAGGAAGAAAAAGGATTCTTATTTTGATACAAGAAGAATCGGCACAAGAAAAAGGCTTTTTCTTGTGCCGAATAGACGATTAAGAAGACCTGCAATCCCTCCGAAAAAGAAGAAATTTTAATTTGATTGTTCTCGCCTTTGCCTTGGATTCTCTTCTTTTGCATGGGATATAAATAAGGAATTCCAGACATCTCATAAACAAAAAGCAGTCTAAACAAAAAAAGGATTTCCAAAATAGATCATAGATAATTCTAGCAATTGCCAATAAATCGAGGCTTTTTACCAACTTGATGGTAAGAAATCCCGGGACCTAGAAATTCATTTCGTACAATTGAACCTTTTCAAACTGTTTCTTTTTGAGAACCAAAAAAACTTGTGCCAAAATAACGGATGCGAAGAAGAACAAAAGGCCTTGGACACGTAATGGATCCTGAAGCACGATTTCTGCGTCCCCCTGACCAAAACCTCCCACATTAGGATTGCTTGTTAATGGTTGATCAAGCTTGATGGATTCCCCCTCTGAAACAAGAAGTTCTGGTCCGGGAGGTATAATATCAATCACTTGGCGTCCATCTGATGCATCAACTATGGATATTTCATACCCCCCCTTTTCTTTACGTAGTATTTTTCTTACTATACCTGTTGACGTAGCATTATAGACTGTATTGTTACTCTTGCTACCATCAGGATAGATCTGTCCTCTTCCTCGGTTTCCCCCTACATATATGGGATATTTTAAGAAATGAGCATCTTTCTTCGTAGCAGGATCAGGGGAAAGAATGGGAAAGACAATTTCACTATATTTCTTACCGGGAACAGGGCCTATCACAAGAATGTTTTTTTATCGGGACGATAACTCTGAAAAGCAAGATTTCCTATCTTTTCTTTTAACTCAGGGGAAATACGATCGGGCGGCGCTAATTCGAATCCCTCGGGCAAAATAAGAACAGCACCTACATTCAACCCTCCCTTTTTTCCATTAGCAAGAACTTGTTTCAATTGCATATCATAAGGAATTCGAAGAACTGCTTCAAATACAGTATCGGGAAGCACAGCTTGGGGAACTTCAATATCGACGGGCTTGCTAGCTAAATGGCAATTGGCACATACAATTCGTCCAGTTGCTTCTCGTGGGTTTTCATAACCCTGCTGCGCAAAAATGGGATATGCATTTGAAATAGATGTCCGAGTTATTACGTATATCATGATCGATACAGAAATCGATCGAGTTATCTGTTCCTTTACCCAAGAAAAAGTATTTCTATTTTCCATGTCCAATCGCAGATCCCAGAATTTCTACAATAAATTAGATAGGTAGCTAAGCTAATCTAGTTCCCTATACACGAATCTGTTGTCATTCTACTGCAACAGTTGTACTGCAATGATGAATACCTTAAAGTAGGTATAAATAGAAAGAATTTTGCTAAAATGGAAAAGGGCTTTCTTTCTAAAAAAAGATGCTTGCTAATTTGATTAATATTAATATCGGGAGATCAAATGAATTTATGCTTCACTAATTGAATGATAAATGACTACAAGCGAAGGAGATAGACGATTTAAACAAAAAAAGACCCAAAATTTCAAACATGTATCTAGAATTACTGGAAAACTACAAACAAAAATAGTGAAAATAAGCTCGTTAGGAGCCCATCCAAAATCGTTGTAGACCCAACGAATTACTAGTTCCCAACCACGGGTGGAGTGAAATCCAACAAAAAAATCAGTAACTAAAAGAATAAAAAAAGCTTTTATTGAGTCATTTAAATTATAGAAGAATTCCTGAACCCAAGAATTCAAAATGACAAGTTCCTCTTTACCCAGAAAAAAAGAACCACTTAGAATAGCCAAACAGATTATATTTGTCGAGAAATGCAAAATGGTATGGAGATGATCCTCATTATTTATTTTGACCCATTGTATTATTTCCTTGTGTATTCCTGTAGGAGGTTTTTGTACATGTGTCTTTAGTTTCCCTTTTATCATCTCGTCCAAGAGAGAAAGTTCTTCTAATTCTATGAATCTTTCTAGAATCCTTTTCTCTTGAATATCAGTTAAGAGAGTTTCGGATTGCCTGGTATTCCACCAATTCTTAATCCAAAGTTCCAGACATTTGTTAAATGAGGAAGAGACCCCCCAAGGCAAAAGTACGATAAATACAAGATATAGTAAAGAAGGCAATGCTTTCTTTTTTTTCATTTTTGATCTGTAAATGGAGTTGTTAATGAATATGCTTCATTCGCTGACTCTATTCCATTCCCTGACTCTATATGATGATATTTCTATTTCATGATATTTCTATTTCTTTGAAGCAAAAACTCTATAGGTTTGATACCCTGTATCTATTCTTCTTTTTTGTATATTAGTTATTAGTGGAATTTCAGTGCATTGGGTTCTTTCTTAGATCTAGATGGAATGAAATAGTGAAATAGAATAAAAAAAAAGCCCTTTCGGATGAAAAAGGAAGAATAGTATGCGATATATCTAACTTGGATAAAAAAAAATTAAAAGCAAATTTCTCTTATCCTCGTTTGTTCCTTCCTTTAGATAAATACTTAAAAATCCCCTTACAATAACAAATCCAATTTAGAAGGGACTTCCTCCCTGTGTTGAGAAAACTTTTCTTCTTCCAATTCTTCTTTCTTCATTCAACTCAGTTCAAAAAAGATACCTCAAAATACTTCAATTGGTACGCGCAAGAAATAGGCCAATTCGGCAGCTTTTTGTTCAATTTCTCGTGGAGTAAAAAATTTATCATCAGTACGAGTCAAGGGAATGATCCCCTGGCCCCGGATTTCCATATAAAGAATACGACGAGGATAAAGACCCTCTTTAACCTGAATTCTAATTGATTGGATATCCCGCATAAGGAATCGAAGGAAGACGCGACGTTTTATTCCAGGGAATCCCCAACGAAAAATGCACACTATTCCCTCTTTTCTATCGAATCGGTCATAACCACTACCTACATTCCACAAAAATAGTACACCACAAGTAGGAGCTAATGAATAGGCCTGCGATTCCGTAGAAAGACATCACGACCCCCTGCGGAAAAAAAAGAATTTCTTGAGATGGAAGTATAGATATAATATTCTTACCAAGATAACTGGAAATCCCAACCGATAAGAATCCTAGTGAACCTAGAAAAAGAATACAGGCCCAGAAAAAATTACCCCTTTTTCGAGAACCTTTTAGAAGTTCTACCCATATGTGTTCTGATCGCCAATTCATATTAGATATACTAAATCCAGCAGCGGTCGATTGAAATTGAGAGAATAAGCTAAATAATTTTGACTTTACTTTTTTTGATTCTGAAATCGCCTTCAGCAACTAGTACTCCTGTGAAATAATAGGTTAGATACATTGACTTTCTATTCAAAAAATATTCGTTGATTCAATTAAAATAAATAAAATAAAAACTCGCTATACCTGGCTCTGCATATTCATGCATTTATGCTCGTAGCCTATATCCGCATCCATAACCGTTTTTCATTTGTGTGTAGAAAGTGTGTGTAGAAAAAGCCACATACCCTACCATATTATATTACTTACACTAAAAAATACTAGACAATCTTATTTTTTTTGCACATAAAGAAATAAAGAAGTCATTGCAATTGCCGGAAATACTAAGCCTACTAAAGGCACGAAAATAGAAGGTAAGTTTAAATCCGTCATGGAATAGGTGTCTCAATTCAAATTTACTATTTCTATCTAGTCGAAAAATATCTTAAGATTCTTATGATATAATTAAGTATATCTATTATAAGGAATATTGACTATTGTATTGTATTTTTTATTTTTAGTTTGAAAAATATTCTGTAAAAAAAATGAAAGGATAATAAGAAAATTCCAAAAAAGGAGAACTAATTAAAAAGATTTTATTTTGATTTTCCCATCCTCATGGCCTTTCTATCTTTCTAATCTAATTTGAAATTGGATTCAAAAGAAAGCGGTTAGAATTTACTTCCTGCATACATACTTCTCTAGAAGCGCATACAATAATGCGTGGTAAAGGCGGAAAAATAGTATATTCAATCAAAATCAAAGGGCAAATTATCTTACCTACTATAGATCCCCTACTACCCTCTTAGACTTTAAAAGGCGATATACCACCCAAAGAAAGGGTATGAAAATGCCGGGTGGAGTTAGCTTTTCGACGAAGACCTGTCCCGTGCAGCGAAGCCCTGTTAGTAAGACCCCCCGCAATAATGGATTATAGAAGAATATTATTCCAAATACTCCTCTGGACGCATATAGTAGCATTGCGATTCCGAATCTTTTTTATTTATGAATATGAACAGAAAAAATTCATTGTATCGTTGGGTCGGAGCGGAGGTTTGGTCCAGAAAAATTAGAAACAAAACGTCTACTCTACCGCATTGAAGTCTATAGCGCTGTATTTCCACGAAAGTATAATTCTTACCATCAGGATACGATCCTTTCTTTTGAACTAAACGTCTCTACGATGGGTCCAGGTTCTATGTCCAATCCCAAATCAAGGATTTCTCGCTCTTGATCGGAGTCATAAACTAAAAAAAAACTACCTTTTTTATCCTTTTTCTCAAGGTTATAGAAAACTTCCTTATCTAGTTCTAGCATTTTGAAAAAAAAAAAAATGCTTCTTTTTTTACACACAGTTCGAGTCACTTGTTGACTCACGATTACGCCTGTTAAAAGTTTCAAACGTCCTCTTTTTTGAAATTGAAAGAGAGTCCTATAAAAAGGTCTAACTTCCAAACTATGTCTTTTTTCATTCATTCTCCTTTAGTTTTTTTCTCTATCTAGAAGTGGAATAGAATAACCCGGTTGAAGGGTAATGATCATACGTCTGTAATGCATTGTATGGCCCAGAATAGGTCCTATTCTTCTACCTTTTCCAGGTAGTCGATGGCTATTCACAGCTACCACCTTAACACCAAAGAAGAGTTCGACCCAATGCTTTATTTCTGTCTTAGTGAATCCCGATTCGACATTAAAAGTATATTGATTCTTTCCCAATAAACGAAGACTTTTTTCTGTAAATACTGCGTATTTGATTCCATTATCATTATCATATGATAATACTATATTTTATTATTTTATTATTTTATTTGTATTTCTTTATTGTATTATACCTTAATATATATATTCTAGATATATAGAATAGACGAATCTCAATTTGTCAAGTCTCATGATCATATCATGATCTATTTTTATTCGGCTCAATCTTTTTTTTCTAAAAAGATTGAGCCGAGTTTAATTGCAATCAATTAGAAGAATAAAGAAGAATTACTGCATTTCATAACTGATTTTTTTCTCTTTTTATTTCGTTTCTTTTTTATTTATACCTTCTTTATCTTTAGTTTTATCT
>NW_028259461.1:16542731-16546987 GCF_056163025.1 Triticum urartu | reverse complement strand
TGATAGAGGTATTTATTCATATAGTGACTGTTTCTTAGTTAGGATCTCGACAATACGAAGCAATAGGTTGGTTATTAGTTAATTTTCTATAATTACTAAGTTTTTTTCTTAAAAAAAAGAAAAAAATAACGAGTCACACACTAAGCATAGCAATTATATTAAATGATTTATCAATTTTCATTAAATCTTATAGAAAGAGGTATAATTTCTTCTTTTGCAGGGATTTCAGGAAAAAAGTCTCTTGTCATTTTTTATTCTATCAATGGACAGAATCCGAAGACAAGATTACTTATTCTTCGTCTACGAATATCCAAATTTTTACACCTAATACTCCATAGATAGTCCGAATTGGATAGCAGCAATAATCAATTTTAGCGCGAATTGTTTGGAGGGGAAGTCTACCCTTTTTAATAGATTCGGCGCGTGCAATTTCTTTTCCTCCGAGACGACCCGCAATTTTTACTTTTACTCCCCTTATATCTGCTTTTTTAGTTAATTCAATGGCTTTTTTCATTGCCTTTCGGAATGAAACTCTATTTTTTAATTGGAAAGCTATATATTCTGCAAGAATGTTAGGCTGTCTATAAGGTTCTTTAACTTTTTCGATAGAAATATTAAATCTCTGGTTTACAGAGTTAATTTCCTTTTGTAGATCTTTCTCTAATTCTTCGATTGCTCCTTTTTTCTTTAATAAATTTGGGAATCCAATATGGATTATGACGTGGATCGTATCGATTTCTTTTTGGATTTCTATATGTGTAATTACTTCGGAACTTGAACCTGAGTCCATTTTTCTATTATGTGTAATTACTTCGGAACTTGAGTCTGATTCTATTTTTCTATTCGAGCCCTTTTTCCTATTCTTTTGTATATAGTTCTTGATACAATCCCTTATTTTTTTATCTTCCTGTAGACCTTCAGAATAATTTTTTGGTTGTGCGAACCAAAAGGAATGGTGTTTTTGGGTTGTACCAAGTCTGAAACCGAGTGGATTTATTTTTTGTCCCATATTTTTCTATTCTATATTTTTTTTACTGGGAATCGAAATCTTAGATGGATCTAAAGGTTATTTAGATTTCTTTACTATATTTAGTACAATTGTTATATGACACATGCTTTTTTTTATGGGGAAACTACGTCCTCGAGCTCGAGGTCTGAATTTCTTCATAATAGTACTCCTACTGACTTCGGCTTTAGTAATAAATAAATTCGCTTTGTCGAAATCCCTATAATGAGTAGCATTTGCGGCTGCCGAATAAACCAACTTTAAGATGGGATAAGATGCTCGATAGGGCATGAGGTTCAGTATCATAACAGTTTCCTCGTAGTAACGCCAGCGAATCTCGTCAAGAACTCTTTGTGCTTTGAAAACAGACATAGGGATACGTTTTTGTGCTTTGAAAACTCTCTCGAACTTAAGTAGACGATCGGTTGGAACTTTCCTTGCGAGTTTCCTTAGCCCACTTTTCTTCTTCTTTATCCTAGGGATATACTTTACTAGTTTGAAACTTGTCATAAATAAGGTTATTCCCCGCCTACCTTTACTTTATTTTGAATCTTTTTTTCTTCTTAATCTTTCTATTCAGAATTCAGTTAACGACGAGATTTAGTATCCTTTCTTGCATTTTCATAACTCGTGAAATGCCGAGTAGGCACGAATTCCCCCAATTTGCGACCTACCATAGGATTTGTTATGTAAATAGGTATATGTTCCTTTCCATTATGAATCGCGATTGTATGGCCAACCATTGTGGGTAGAATGCTAGATGCCCGGGACCACGTTACTATTGTTTCTTTCTCCTCCTTCATATTGACCTTTTCTATCTTTGCCAATAAATGATGAGCTACAAAAGGATTCGTTTTTTTTCGTGTCACAGCTGATTACTCCTTTTTTCCTTTTTAAAGAGTGGCATTCTATGTCCAATATCTCGATCGAAGTACGGAGGTCAGAATAAATAGAATAATGATCAATGGAAAAAAGAAAAAAATCCTTTAGCTGGATAAGGGGCGGATGTAGCCAAGTGGATCAAGGCAGTGGATTGTGAATCCACCATGCGCGGGTTCAATTCCCGTCGTTCGCCCATCGCATTATTGCAAATTCCAAAAATGCAATTTTCCATATTCCTAGTTACGTATTTACTTACGGCGACGAAGAATAAAACTATCGCTATATTTTTTCCTTTTCCTAGTTCTTCTTCCAAGCGCAGGATAACCCCAAGGGGTTGTGGGTTTTTTTCTACCAATGGGAGCTTTCCCTTCACCGCCCCCATGGGGGTGGTCCACAGGGTTCATAACTACCCCTCTTACTACGGGGCGTTTACCTAGCCAACACTTAGATCCGGCTCTACCCAAACTTTTTTGGTTCACCCCAACATTACCCACTTGTCCGACTGTTGCTAAGCAGTTTTGGGATACTAAACGGACCTCCCCAGATGGTAATCTTAAAGTGGCCGATTTACCCTCTTTTGCAATGAGTTTCGCTACAGCACCTGCTGCTCTAGCTAATTGCCCACCCCTTCCACGTGTGATTTCTATGTTATGCATGGCCGTGCCTAAGGGCATATCGGTTGAAGTAGATTCTTCTTTTCTCTCAAAAAACCCCTTCCCAAACTGTACAAGCTTCTTCCAAAGCATACGGCTTTCTAGATGTATATGACGATCTCTAGACAGATGGATCTTATATGAATCATATGATGAAGTACCACATGAGTGGATATATAGGAAAGGAATCCAAATCTGCCGAATCGCTCATGTTATGATCTTCTACATCCTAGGTCTCTGCGTTCCGTCATCTGGCTTATGTTCTTCATGTAGCATTCAGATCGAATGACTCTATGAAATTACGTCGATACTTCCACATATTATGGGTAACGTAGGAGACATCCCTATTTTCCCCCGGGGGTCTTAATTACCACTGCTTAGCTTTCAATTTGCCTCTGACCATCAAATTAAATGTGAATAACCCGTCCTCCTCTCTTTGAAACAAGGGGCGCTTCCGGTTCTGTGCGTGCTTCAAACAATTTTGTCTTCTCCATATTACCATATCTCTAGAGCCAATAATTTTCTATGAGGAACTACTGAACTCAATCACTTGCTGCCGTTACTCAACAGTTTTCTGTTGAGGTCTATCCCGTAGAGGTAGTCAAATTGGATCAGTGATCGATTTCTAGGTTTCGTCGTAAACCTAATTGGTTACTTCCAATTACGTAAATCAATAGTTCAAACCGCACTCAAAGGTAGGGCATTTCCCATTGATATAGGAACTTTTGTACCAGAAACAATAGTATCTCCAATTATAGCCCCTCTGGGATGTAAAATATATCTCTTCTCACCATCCCCATAGTGTATGAGACAAATGTATGCATTTCGATTAGGGTCGTATTCTATGGTTACGATTCTACCAGATATGTCTTTTTGATTCCGTCGAAAATCTATTTTACGGTATAGGCGCTTATGACCTCCCCCTCTATGCCTTGCGGTAATGATTCCTCTGGAATTACGACCTTTACCACAACGGTGCCGTCCATGGATCAAATTATTTCGTGGATTGGATTTCACTTGCCTGTCTACGGTTCCCTTGCGTGTGCTCGGGATAGGTGTTTTGTATAAATGTTTCGCCGTATTATTAAGTATTCTCCTTTAGTTTTTTTCTCTATCTAGAAGTGGAATAGAATAACCCGGTTGAAGGGTAATGATCATACGTCTGTAATGCATTGTATGGCCCAGAATAGGTCCTATTCTTCTACCTTTTCCAGGTAGTCGATGGCTATTCACAGCTACCACCTTAACACCAAAGAAGAGTTCGACCCAATGCTTTATTTCTGTCTTAGTGAATCCCGATTCGACATTAAAAGTATATTGATTCTTTCCCAATAAACGAAGACTTTTTTCTGTAAATACTGCGTATTTGATTCCATCCATAAATCGACTTTCCCTCCTATGCTCTGAGTTCCAGTATCGATAAGAATTCGAGTTCTTATTGTTCTTATGTTATGGTATGAATATACCATACCAATTCGTTATGTATGGATGATGGATGAGATTCCATGGATAGAGAGCCAGTTCCAATAGACTTATGGAATGTTCCCGTTCGTGTGCATCCAGCAGGAATTGAACCCGCAAATTTACCAATTATGAGTTGGGCGCTTTAACCATTCAGCCATGGATGCTTAACAGGGATCATCGTACATCGTAAATAACCAATTTTCATATAGAAAGACATATCATAGAAAAATGAAATCGAAAATATTCCGAGA
>NW_028259461.1:16510231-16525231 GCF_056163025.1 Triticum urartu | reverse complement strand
CGAAGACGCGGAATGATAGTGAATAGAGAGAAAGATTCTTCTGATTTTCTTGTTTCTATCTACTAGACGCCGTAGAGAATTGAGAATTTTCATGTCTTTCAATTCTCGTACTCGTAATTGGAAAGTTATGGAAGGAGACCCATCATTTTGCAATGAAAACAACATATAAAACTCTGGACAATTTCGAAATCAGGCCAAGCGTCTTAATACATATGCAAAAAAATTCATTATTGGCCCACCATTGATTAGAAGATTTAGCTTGTATGAATCGCTATTGGTTTGATACGAATAATGACAATCGTTTCAGTATGTTAAGGATACAGATGTATCCACAATTCATTTAGAGTTACTTAATAGTCTATTTCTTATACCATATCTCTATCCCGTGAAATTCTCGAGCCAAAAGATGGATGCATATGCTGTGTTTCATTTTGCTAAATGATATCAATTAAATGGTGTATCAATTCCATAAATTGCATATAGCAATAAATAAATCAGCAAAATTCTTTCTAATATTTTAGATAGAAGAAACATTTCTTCTATCTAAAATATTAGAAAGAATGTACCCTTCTATCCAAATCCAATTTGCATCGATAAAATAAATCCAAATTCCAGTAGTAGATGAATAATTGCAAATTTGTGTGTGTACGAGATTAGAATAACTTCAAAATAACTGACATAATTTTGTATTTTTCCTGATCAGAAAAATACATGAAAAAGAAAGGAGGTAGAAAAATTTTTGGATTTATGGTTAAAGAAGAAAAAGAAGAAAACAGGGGTTCTGTTGAATTTCAAGTATTCAGTTTCACCAATAAGATACGGAGACTTGCTTCACATTTGGAATTACACAAAAAAGATTTTTCATCGGAAAGAGGTCTACGAAGACTTTTGGGAAAACGTCGACGTTTGCTGGCTTATTTGGCAAAGAAAAATAGAGTACGTTATAAGAAATTAATCGGTCAGTTGAATATTCGGGAGCAGTAATTTAATCGTTCAAATTTTTTTCTTGTTTTATTATTTTTTTAGTAGTCTTATAGTAGTCTTAGATTTTTCATTTTGATGAGCCTCGCTTTGAGGAATTCATGGAATAATCCATTTTCATGGAATAATGAATTAAGGAAGAAAGGATATGAGTCTACCGCTTACAAGAAAAGATCTCATGATAGTCAATATGGGCCCTCAACACCCATCAATGCATGGTGTTCTTCGACTGATCGTTACTCTCGATGGTGAGGATGTTATTGATTGTGAACCCATATTAGGGTATTTACACAGAGGAATGGAAAAAATCGCGGAAAACCGAACTATTATACAATACTTACCTTATGTAACAAGGATATAGAGAGATTGTAGAAAGGGGATAGGATAGTTATTTTTGCAAGAGACTTGTTGTAAATTCCTTAACTTAAGAAAGAAAAAAGAATAAAAACACAGATACATAACATAAAAAAAAGAATAAATAAGACGAGATTCGACCTCCCCCTACATATTTAATTTCCTCTCCTATACAAAAACTAGCAAGACCCACTCCATTGGTAATTCCATCAATAACACCCTTATCAAAAAACTCCGTGAGTTCGGTTAACCCTCTTATACCGAGGGTAAAGACCCTAGTATAGAAAATATCTATATAACCACGATTATATGACCAACTGTATATATTTTTTTTTACTTGATCTAAAAATTCTTTTTTAGGATTTCCTTTGTAAAAAGAGTTTATTAAATCCAAATTCTGAAAAAAAGAATAAGCGGATCCATAGAAGATATATGCTATGAATAAACCAAAGATAGCTAGACTTACAGAAGAAATTGCATTAGTAATAAATTCATATGAATTTACAAAAGAATTAGAACTTTCCTGGGTAAAGTTTATTGAGGGAGTTAACCACTTTGATAATATGGTTAACTCTGCTATTCCATTACCAATTCCTCCATTATCAAAAGAGATTCCTATGAATCCAATGAACAAAGTGAAAAGTAGTAATATAAGAAGAGGAAATAACATAGTATTTCCCGTTTCATGCGGATAGGCAAAAGTTTTTTTAGCCCCAAAAGACGTAGTAAAGGATCCTATCCTATTTCTTGTATTACCTTGAATTTTTGGTATATTTTGTGAAAAAAAAGAAACTCCACTCTTCGTTGTTGATAAAACGAAATCCCTATTCACTCCTTTGGGTATCCTTTTTCCCCATAAGGATATTGAATACAAGGAACTCTCTTTAGTGCTACTGTAATTTTGAAAATGAACACGCAAATACCCATCAAATGTAAGTAAATATATCCGAAACATATAAAAGGCAGTTAATCCTGCAGTAAAGGAGGCTATTATTCCAAAAAAGGGCGAATACAACCAACTATTACTAAGGATTTCATCTTTGGACCAGAAGCAAGCAAGAGGTGGAATACCACAAAGAGAAAGTGTACCCCATAAAAAAGTAGTTCTTGTGATTGGAATGTATTTTCTTAAACCGCCCATAAGAACCATATTTTGACTTTTATCTGGTGAATATCCAACAAGAGGTTCCATTGAATGAATAACGGATCCGGATCCCAAGAACAATAAAGCTTTTGAATAAGCATGAGTGATCAAATGGAATAAAGCAGCTTGATAAGAACCTATACCTAGAGCTAACATCATATAACCCAATTGAGACATTGTAGAATAGGCTAAGCTTCTTTTAATATCTCTCTGAGCAAGAGCTAAAGTAGCTCCTAAGAATAGTGTTATTGTACCTACTAAAGAAATAAAACTCATTATCAAAGGTAAAGATATGAAAAGAGGAAGAAGTCGAGCTAGAAGAAAAATTCCCGCAGCAACCATAGTTGCTGCGTGTATAAGAGCCGAAATAGGAGTGGGCCCTTCCATAGCATCGGGTAACCATACGTGAAGAGGGAATTGTGCGGATTTCGCAACTGCACCAAGGAATAATAAAAAAGCACACAAAGTAGTAAGTAAAGAGTTAATTCCATTATTAGGAATCCAGTTATTAGCTATTTTGAACAAATCCCTAAACTCTAAACTACCTGTTATCCAAAAAAAACCTAAAATTCCTAATAATAGACCAAAATCCCCTACACGATTAGTTACAAAAGCTTTTTGACAAGCACTCGCTGCGATTGGTCGTGTAAACCAAAAGCCTATCAATAAATAAGAACACATTCCCACGAGTTCCCAAAAAAAATAAATTTGTATCAAATTGGAGCTAGTAACCAATCCCAACATGGAAGTATTGAAAAAACTTATATAAACAAAAAATCTCAAATATCCTTCATCGTGAGACATATAACCATCACTATAAATAAGAACCAGGATTCCTACAGTAGTAATTAGTATTAACATAATAGAAGTAAGTGGGTCAATCAAGTATCCAAATTCTAAAGAAAAATCATTATTGACGGTCCAAGACCATAGATATTGATAGATCGAACTTCCATTTATTTGTTGAATAGACAGTTGAACTGAGAATACCATAGCTATACTTAAGAGTAAAACACTAGGAAAAGCCCATATGCGACGAAGATTTTTTGTTGCTGTCGGAATAAGAATAAGGCCAAATCCCATTGACATAATAACTGGAAGTGGGAGAAGAGGGATTACCCATGCATATTGATATGTATGTTCCATAAGAAAAGAAATTGCAATTTTTACTTCAATTTTTACTTCAATTTTTCTATAAAATTGTTTCCGATTCACCAAACCAATTCTTATCTCTTTCTGAAAGAATAAATAAAAAGAATAAGAAAAAATACTGAAATTCTTAATTTTTCCAAAATTTATCTCATTGAAATAATTAAAAATTAAGAATGGGTTTAGTTGGTTAAATTAAAAAAGTTAATAAAATAACTAGGTAACGAAGTTATTTTATTAACTAAATAAAGATATTTATAAAAATAAAAAAAAAAAAGTGGAATCATTTTACTTTCTATTCATAATTCATTTTTATATTTCTTTAAAACAAAGATGAAACAGCTCTCTTGTTCCATAATTAACTGATTGAGTGAATTCCAATGAAAACCTATGTTTATAAGAAATTATCGAATAGTCCTTACTTCATATAGAACTAAAATTCTAATGACTATAAATTACCTAAGTTTTAGAATGTCTTGTTTAAGAGACTCAGTATTTTTTGTTTTGATTGGAATTCCTTTCCTTTATGGAATACCATTCTGAACTTAATTAACTATTTTCATTTTCCCTTCTTTTTATCCCCCCGTCTTATCTTATATGGGGGATAGGCTTCCATACCATATATCTATATATGGAGTATACTTGATATATAAATAGATATAAATAGATTTAAATGAGAAACCCTTCTATATATTCTATATTATTAAAAAAAAAGTATAAAATATATAAAGAAAAAATGTTAAAAAATTCTTGTTGTCTTATCCGCATTAGACAAAATGAAGTAAAAAATAATTCAAAATTTAAGTATCTTTCAGTATCTAAGTATAAATACTAATAAAAAGAAGAAAGAAGGATTGATTTGCAGCAATAGATGTCTTTCACATACAACTAGAAAAAAGTAATTTCCTTTTTGAATGGCAGTTCCAAAAAAACGTACTTCAATGTCAAAAAAGCGTATTCGTAAAAATATTTGGAAGAAAAAGACTTATTTTTCCATAGTACAATCTTATTCTTTAGTAAAATCAAGATCATTTTCGAGCGGTAATGAGCATCCAAAACCAAAGGGTTTTTCTGGGCAACAAACAAATAATAAGATTTTGGAATAATATGAATTGACTTATCAAAAAAGAATTCCAATTATTTAATAATTTGGATTCTTCTTTGAATGTACTTTTATGTGTCGAATTACTCGGTACAATATTCTTAGAACAAAAAACCCCTCTTATCTTATATATACAAGAAAAAAAAAGTTTTGTTTGGTATACTGTGTGCTAAGTATTCTTTTCCTATCAATGAACTTTTCATAATTTTCCTAATAGAATCCTCATATTCTATTAGGAAAATTATGAAAAGTGGAGTATTCTTACAATAGGACTTACAACTTCCACCTATCTTCTCCAAAATCATAAGGTTAGTAAATCTTATTAATAAGAGCATAAAGACTTTCATTCTAGAAATTTTTAAAAAATCCAAAAAGCCTTTTCTATTTATCCATTTTATTTTAATTTCATCATTAAATAGAAACCCTTTTGGATTTTTTTCATTGTATTGAAAGAATTTTCAAAATGTAAAGGGGAAATTAATTAGAAAAAATTAGTTCTATAATTGCAAGTTAGAAAAAAGAAGTTCCAACTCTTTCAAGCAGTGTTTGTGTTTCTATTGGGCAAAGCAAGAGTTTATTGTAAAAAAAAAAAATGGAAACGATACTACCAAACGAAGTCTATTTTAATGAAAACTCTAATGTTCCTAAATTTTATGGACTTTCCCAATATCGACGATTCCCAAGATAATAGCTATTATTCTTTTAAGTTACCTATTATTTGAAGTTAGCCGCCATGGTGAAATTGGTAGACACGCTGCTCTTAGGAAGCAGTGCTCAAGCATCTCGGTTCGAATCCGAGTGGCGGCATTCTTGAAAAAGAATACAATAGATTAGAAATCAATTCGAAATTTACAATTTTGTAATGGGACCTTCCCCTTATGCTATTTGCAACTTTAGAACATATACTAACTCATATCTCTTTCTCAACGATTTCAATTGTGATTACGATTCATTTTATAACCTTATTAGTTCGTGAACTTGGAGGATTACGCGATTCGTCAGAAAAAGGAATGATAGTTACTTTTTTCTCTATAACAGGATTCTTAGTTTCTCGTTGGGCTTCCTCGGGACATTTTCCATTAAGTAATTTATATGAGTCATTGATCTTCCTTTCATGGGCCCTGTATATTCTTCATACCATTCCTAAAATACAGAACTCTAAAAATGATTTAAGCACAATAACTACGCCAAGTACTATTTTAACGCAAGGCTTTGCCACATCGGGTCTTTTAACTGAAATGCATCAATCCACGATACTAGTACCTGCTCTACAATCTCAGTGGTTAATGATGCATGTCAGTATGATGTTATTAAGCTATGCAACTCTTTTGTGCGGATCCTTATTATCTGCCGCTATTCTAATCATTAGATTTCGAAATAATTTCCATTTCTTTTCTAAAAAGAAAAAAAATGTTTTAAATAAAACATTTTTCTTTAGTGATATTAAATATTTTTATGCAAAAAGAAGTGCTTTAAAAAGAACCTCTGTCCCTTCATTTCCAAATTATTACAAATATCAATTAACGGAGCGTTTGGATTCTTGGAGTTATCGTGTCATTAGCCTAGGATTTACCCTTTTAACCGTAGGTATTCTTTGTGGAGCAGTATGGGCTAATGAGGCCTGGGGATCCTATTGGAATTGGGATCCTAAGGAAACTTGGGCATTTATTACTTGGACCATATTCGCAATTTATTTACATAGTAGAACAAATCCAAATTGGAAGGGTACGAATTCTGCACTTATAGCTTTGATAGGATTTCTTATAATTTGGATTTGTTATTTTGGTATAAATCTATTAGGAATAGGCTTACATAGTTATGGTTCGTTTACATTAACACCTAAATGATTACATAAAATAAAACCTTCATGAAATGAAGGTTTTTACTTTTATGTTTTATTTGAGAACCCCTTGAACGCCTTATCAAAGGGTTCTCAAAAATTCGAGATAGATCTAATTATACTTTTTTACTTATTTCTGCATTATATACTTTTTTACTTATTTCTGCATTAATAGAGCAGACGAGTAAAAAAAAGCAAACCTATTTAGGATAATAATTGGATAAGAGAGCCTCTACCCTGTCAACGGATAGGGAGAGAACAAAATCTGGATAAATACCAATTCCTATTACTGGTAAAAAGATACAGATTAAAATAAAGAGTTCTCGTGGTCCAGAATCCACAAAATTTGCGTTTGGAACATTAAATAGCTTGTATCCATAGAACATCTGGCGTAACATAGATAATAAATAAATAGGAGTTAATATCATTCCAATTGCCATTACAAAAGTAATTAGTGTTTTTGGCATTAACAGAAATTTTGGACTAGTAATTAGTCCAAAAAATACTACTAATTCTGCGACAAAACCACTCATTCCTGGTAAGGCAAGAGAAGCCATTGAAAAGCTACTAAACATGGTAAAAATTTTAGGCATTGGGATAGATATTCCCCCCAGTTCTTCGAGATAAACAAGACGCATTCTATCAGAAGCGGTTCCTGCCAAGAAAAAAAGTGTAGCACCAATAAATCCATGGGATAATATTTGTAAAATAGCTCCATTGAGTCCAATGTTGGTTATGGAACCAATTCCTATAATTATGAAACCCATGTGAGATACAGAGGAATAAGCTATTCTTTTTTTGAAATTTCGTTGACCAAGAGAAGTTGAAGCTGCATAGATTATTTGGATCGCTCCTATTATTACTAACCAGGGCGAAAATAGATAATGAGCATGAGGTAACAATTCCATGTTGATCCGAATCAATCCATATGCTCCCATCTTTAATAATATTCCCGCTAAAAGCATACATGTACTATAATGTGCTTCCCCATGGGTATCTGGTAACCACGTATGTAGGGGTATAATCGGCAATTTGACAGCATAAGCAATAAGGAAGCCAAAATATAAAAGTATTTCCAAGGTTGCAGGGTATGATTGATTAATTAATCTTTCCAAATCTAATCCTGGTTCGTTGGAACCATATAAGCCCATACCCAGAACTCCGATTAAGAAAAAAATGGAACCGCCTGCAGTATACAAAATAAACTTTGTAGCTGAATATAGACGCCTCTTCCCCCCCCACATGGATAAAAGTAAGTAAACAGGAATTAATTCTAACTCCCACATGATAAAAAAAAGTAAAAGGTCTCGCGAAGAAAATAATCCTATTTGACCACTATACATTGCGAGCATCAGGAAATAGAATAATCGCGAATTCCGTGTAATTGGCCAAGCTGCTAAAGTAGCTAAAGTAGTGATAAATCCTGTCAATAAAATAGATCCTAATGAAAGTCCATCGATTCCCAATCTCCAGTGGAAATCGAAGACATCTATCCATTTATAATCCTCCTTTAATTGGATTAAGGGATCCTCCAGTTGGAAATGATAACAGAACGCATAAGTCATTAGAAGGAATTCTAATAAACAAATAGATATAGTATACCACCTAACGACTTTGTTTCCCTTATGAGGTAAAAAGAAAATTAATGAACCTGCAAATATCGGCAAAACAACAAGTATTGTTAACCAAGGAAAATAACTCATGATAAAGTGATAAAGACAAGATACGTTTTGACCAGAAAAGCCCGTGCTCGATTATTTCGAGCACAGGCTTCTTCGGTAAAGAGGAATCAGACGATTCGAGTGAAGTTTTTTGTAACGTATCAATAAGATAGAGCCATGCTACGTGTTGTTTCAGGCCCTAAATAAACGCGGACACTTAAAAAATCTGTCGGGCAGGCAGATTCACATCTCATACAACCCACACAATCTTCGGTTCTCGGCGCGGAAGCAATTTGCTTGGCTTTACATCCATCCCAGGGTATCATTTCTAATACATCTGTTGGACAAGCTCGTACACATTGAGTGCATCCTATACATGTATCGTAAATTTTTACGGAATGTGACATTGGATCTATAAATTTTTCTTTTCAACATAAAATTTTTCGATCTGGTAAAAATGAAATTAGTACTATAATGAGTCATATGTATTGTAGACACCAGACGAAGCAATGGTTTATCCAAACTTCAAAAAAAAAAATCTATTTTTTAATCTGTTTGTGAGAAAGCGTGAAGAGAGCCAAGAGACTTTAATTTTGGATTTCAACAATAAATAAGAAATAAGAAAGAATTTTACGAATTGTACAGACGAATTCGAATTAGCCAATAAATTGGCTATCGTCTTTTCAATATAAATTATTGCAATATTCAAATTGCAATATCAATGAATTACAAATACAAAAATTCATTTAAGTGAAAAAGAATACTATGCAATAATCTACTAAAAAAAATGGATATTCTCAAATAATACTAAGAAAATAGTATTGATTTCTATTTATTTTAATATGTGCGCCTTTGTTTAGAGGATTCTATGTCTAATTATTCAAAAGTCTAATTATTCAATAAATTAGATTGATTGATACGAGTGGATTTCCTATTACGATGGATGGAAGAAAGAATGGATAGTCCAATAGCGGCTTCAGCAGCTGCAAGGGCTATAACAAAAATTGCGAAAATATCTCCTTTTAATTGGCGACTATCAAATAGATCAGAAAATGTTACGAGATTTAGATTAATTGAATTCAGTATAAGTTCAAGACATATTAGAGCTCTAACCATGTTTCGGCTTGTGATCAATCCATAGATACCAATCGAAAATAAATAGACACTCAAAAAAAGTACATGCTCAAACATCATTAACTAACTCCTTATCAATCTCGATTCATTTCAATATGAGGGCAAGAATTGAACCGATTCAATTAATTACAATAGAACAATTACACAACAAAAGAAAAAAAAAAAAAAAAAAAAGGAGGTATTTGTTGGCAGTAGATGGATTTTACTAAATCAAAATTGTGATTCTTTAGTTATTTATTTTAGATTTGCAATTCTTATAATTTGTACTTTTTCTAAGTTTTCTTATTGCCGAGCCATAGTAATTGCACCTATTAAAGAAACTAGAAGAATTATGGAAATGAGTTCAAACGGAAGATAAAAATCGGTTGCTAAATGAATTCCAATTTGTTGAACATTATTTATGAGACCCTGTTCTACTATTTGGTTTGATCTTGTAGTCCAAAGAATTCCATACCACGACGTATCTGGGATAGTAGTCATTAGTGAAAAAACAATAGTTATACAAACGAGTGAAGTGAACCCATCTCCAATAGTCCAATAATTCTTATCTTTAGACCATTCTGAGCCATTTACGAACATTACAGCGAATATGATCAAGACATTTATGGCTCCCACATAAATAAGAAGTTGTGCGACAGCTACAAAGTAGGAATTTAATAAAAAATAGAATAAGGATATACAAACAAGAACTAATCCCAGCGAAAAGGCAGAATAAATGGGGTTGGTAAGTAATACTACTCCTAGACCCCCTAGTAGAAGAACAAATCCCCCAAATAGCATAAGAATCTCATGTATTGGTCCAGGTAAATCCATTATGGATAAAAAGAAATTAATAGTATAAAATTTTTCATGAACTGACTAAAACTAAAGGATTCAAGGAAGGAAAAAAGGATTAGGGTATTTTTTTGTGTATAAACTTATAGTTATAAATTATATTATATCACGAAAATCTAGTCTGATTTAAAATAAGAAATAATTTCCAATAAGCAGTAGTTTTTCGTTTTTCTTTATAGTTTAATTTTAAAGTTTAATAAAGAATTATTAGATTTTTATAACAGAAAGACAAAATCAAAGTTTAGTAATCAGTAATCGTTCTTGAATTCGAAGATTTTTCTTTGTTTATTTTACTTTCAGACGAATTCCTAATTGTTTGAATTGTGTAATCTCCCATTATGGAGATTGGTAACCGACTTAAAGCAATTTGATTGTAATTCAATTCATGACGATCATAGGTAGAAAGTTCATATTCTTCAGTCATTGATAAACAGCTTGTTGGACAGTACTCAACACAATTGCCACAAAATATACAAACTCCGAAATCAATACTATAATTAAGCAATTGTTTTCTTTTAATATCCTTTTCAAATCTCCAATCCACAACGGGTAAATCTATCGGACATACGCGAACACATACTTCACAAGCAATACATTTATCAAATTCAAAGTGGATTCGCCCTCGGAAACGCTCTGGTGTAATTGATTTTTCATAAGGGTAGTGAATCGTTATAGGTAAACGATTTGTGTGGGATAAGGTAGTTATGAAACTTTGACCTATGTACCTTGTAGCACGTATTGTTTGTTGACCATAACTCATGAACCCAGTTACCATAGGGAACATATTCATTCTAAATATCTATGAAAAAGATATGTTTCTTTCTCTTGTTTGAGAGAGCTTTTGTGTTGAAAATATTCTTACTATTATTGTATTATCTTATTTATAGTGAAACAAGTTGAGAAGAGGTTGTTAATAAGAGATTGCCCAGGGAAATAGGTAAAAGAAATTTCCATCCAAGATTTAATAACTGATCCATTCTCATCCTCGGTAAAGTCCATCTTATTGTGATAGAAATGAAGAGAAATAAATAAGCTTTAGTTAATGTAATAAATATACCCATTGTCATTTCCAAAATTCCAACTGCTTTATTCATTTGGAAAAAATCAAAAAAGGATATATAGGGAATAGATAAATTCCACCCGCCCAAGTAGAGAACTGTTACAAATAAAGAAGAAACTAATAAATTTAGGTAAGAAACAAGATAAAATAAACCATATTTGATACCGGAATATTCAGTTTGGTAACCTGCTACTAATTCTTCCTCCGCTTCTGGTAAATCAAAGGGTAATCTTTCACATTCTGCCAAAGAAGAAATTAAAAAAACCAGAAAACCTATAGGCTGACGCCAAATATTCCATCCAAAAAAACCGTATTTTGACTGTGCTTCAACTATATCAACTGTACTTGAACTGTTAGATAATCATAGTCGGTGATAACATCACAGTTCCCACCGCTATTTCAAAACCGTACATGAAACCTTAGCTTCATACGGCTTCTCTATGATCAGAAAAAGGAAAGGACTGTTTTGTTCCTAGCCCCGGGGGCGTAGATAGAATTAGATAAAATAAAATAGATTTGAAAGTCCTAAATTAGACCAAAGGAATTCCGTCTGCTAGAATAAGAAAAAGCGCTTCCGAATTGATCTCATCCTTTATAATATAATGAAAATTTTTCTTTGTTCAGTAATAACTTAATCTTGGAATAAAACACTTGTTACTTGTTATAGGAATTCAATTAATAAATGGAAAGAGTTGGGTATTAGTTCATGAGCAATTCTGCATGAATATGGATAGAGGAAGGAAATAATGAAAATTTTTTCTAGTGCACTCCATATCTTTTTTACTATTCTTCTTTCCCCAGGGAGGGGGTATTTAAAAAGAAAAAATGGATAAAGGGTTAATTCGTTCTTGATAGCCATTTCCTTAACAAGTGAATGGGAAGGGAACATACTCTGGATCGGAATCCGAAGAAAGTACTACTTGATAATTTCTACAAATTGCAAGTCCTTATTATGATTCCTTTTATGGGCAAAAATCTCTAATGTTTTAGATTTTCCATTACTAATCCTTTATGTACTTTAGTGTTCCTAACCCTTCACTAACTTTTGGTGGATTCTTCTTATGGATTATTAAGTTATAGTAATAACTAGGAGTATTCTAGTAATGGAATTCCATATCGTGAATCCTTTATTCTTGGCCGCTTCAAGATATGATGACTAATTAAAAAATATCAACCTTGGGATAAAGAGTTTACACTGCTTATGTTTACTTCCACTTTTTTCTTGTACGTAGGAAATGAGATTTTTTCTTTTTACTACAAATTTATAAGCTGTTTTGTTTCACTCATATAGCTATCTAGTTTAACTTACCAACCCAAATACTAAATAAGAAAAGGAATATAAATAGTTAATGGATTTTATAGGAAAAAGATCTATTTTAACGAATCACACGTAGAGATATTGCTAGCACACAAAAAGTTAATGGTATTTCATAACTAATGGATTGAGCAGCAGCTCGTAGACCGCCTGAAAAAGAATATTTATTATTTGAGCTATATCCTGCCATAAGAAGACCAATAGGAGCTATACTTGAAATGGCAATCCATAAAAAAACACCAATACTAAGATCGGCTAAAACAAAATGATATCCCAAAGGGATAACTAAAAAACTTAATAAAACTGATATGACTGCTATAGAGGGTCCAATGCTAAATAAAGAAATATCTCCTCGGGATGGCAGAATATCTTCTTTAAAAAGTAGCTTAGTCCCATCTGCTATAGCTTGAAGCAGGCCCAGGGGGCCAGCATATTCAGGACCAATACGTTGTTGTATCGACGCAGATATTTCTCTTTCTAACCACACAATTACGAGTACCTCTATTGTTATTCCCAAAAGGAGGGTCAAAATGGGTAGAATCGATATCAGTCCATAGACTTCTTTTAATAATTCCAATTTCGAAAAAGAATTGATAGTTTCTACCTCTACCCTATCTATTATCATTTCAACGATCAACTTCCCCCATAATGATATCTATACTACCTAATATCGTCATGATATCAGCCAATTTCATTTTTTTAACTAGCTGAGGAAGAATTTGCAAATTAATAAACCCGGGTGGACGGATTTTCCATCTCCAGGGGAAAAGGCTATCATCTCCTACTAGATAAATCCCTAATTCACCTTTTGGGGCTTCTACTCTTACATAAAGCTCTTGTCTTGACAATTCAAAATTGGGCGAAGGTTTTTTACCAAGAAATTTATACTCAAAATCATTCCATTCAGAATTATTTTCTTTCTTAAAGCGTCGGACTTCTAAATTTTCATAAGGTCCTCCAGGAATTTTTTCTACAGCTTGTTGAATTATTTTGATGGATTCCCTCATTTCACCAATTCGTACTAAATAGCGAGCTAACGAATCCCCTTCTTTTTGCCATTGGACTTTCCAATCAAATTGGTTGTAAGACTCATAAGGATCTACTTTACGAAGATCCCATTGTATTCCAGAAGCTCGTAACATCGGTCCCGATAAGCCCCAATTTACTGCTTCTTCTCCGCTAATAAAACCTACTGCTCTAAAAAAATTGGATTCTGTGTAATAAGTTGTTGATATTCAACAACTCCGCGTAAAAAATAATCACAGAAATCTAAACATTTATCGATCCATCCATAAGGTAGATCGGCGGCTACTCCTCCGATGCGAAAGTAATTGTGCATCATTCGCATACCTGTAGCAGCTTCAAATAGATCATATATTAATTCTCTCTCTCTAAAAATATAGAAAAAAGGAGTCTGTGCGCCGAGATCCGCCATAAAAGGTCCAAGCCATAGCAAGTGAGAAGCTATCCGGCTTAATTCTAACATAATTACCCTAATATAGCTGGCTCTTTGTGGTATTTGAATATTCTCCAAGAATTCTGGTGCATTTACTGTTATTGCTTCTGTAAACATAGTAGCTAAATAATCCCACCTTGTTACATAAGGTAAGTATTGTATAATAGTTCGGTTTTCCGCGATTTTTTCCATTCCTCTGTGTAAATACCCTAATATGGGTTCACAATCAATAACATCCTCACCATCGAGAGTAACGATCAGTCGAAGAACACCATGCATTGATGGGTGTTGAGGGCCCATATTGACTATCATGAGATCTTTTCTTGTAAGCGGTAGACTCATATCCTTTCTTCCTTAATTCATTATTCCATGAAAATGGATTATTCCATGAATTCCTCAAAGCGAGGCTCATCAAAATGAAAAATCTAAGACTACTATAAGACTACTAAAAAAATAATAAAACAAGAAAAAAATTTGAACGATTAAATTACTGCTCCCGAATATTCAACTGACCGATTAATTTCTTATAACGTACTCTATTTTTCTTTGCCAAATAAGCCAGCAAACGTCGACGTTTTCCCAAAAGTCTTCGTAGACCTCTTTCCGATGAAAAATCTTTTTTGTGTAATTCCAAATGTGAAGCAAGTCTCCGTATCTTATTGGTGAAACTGAATACTTGAAATTCAACAGAACCCCTGTTTTCTTCTTTTTCTTCTTTAACCATAAATCCAAAAATTTTTCTACCTCCTTTCTTTTTCATGTATTTTTCTGATCAGGAAAAATACAAAATTATGTCAGTTATTTTGAAGTTATTCTAATCTCGTACACACACAAATTTGCAATTATTCATCTACTACTGGAATTTGGATTTATTTTATCGATGCAAATTGGATTTGGATAGAAGGGTACATTCTTTCTAATATTTTAGATAGAAGAAATGTTTCTTCTATCTAAAATATTAGAAAGAATT